>NW_028289856.1:0-85580 GCF_059628265.1 Tinamus guttatus | reverse complement strand
GTTTCTCATGCGCTACAGATTCAGCAATCAAAGTAAGTTAGGACCTGTGACAAAGTGTGGGTGACTTTAGAGCAAGTACCCCAAGGCCTTCTGGATCTACAGAAAGGCAGGTTGTTTCCTCACAGGTTAGAACTCACTGTTTTTCCTTTCATTTTCAATACCAAGTCATACCAGCAGAAATTACATCATATCAAAGATTATCTGGGCTAGAAGATCTGTGCATTTTTGCTCCAAGTAGAAGACACATGATCGCTGAATTCATTGAATAATGAGTTCTTCTTGAGAGAATAAACAAAACTGCAAAGCTCAGAAAGGCAATTTAACATATATCTTCATCATGACAGAACAAGGAAAATAGTAATGTCACTCAAAAGTACTGACTTTGTTTTATACTAAACTTATTTTGTGGTTGGAATGGCTCAAATTCATTACAAGCCTTTCATTGGAAAGGCTAGGTGATAAAATTGCTTTTTGGTGTCTGTCAGCTGATAAAAGACAAGCTTAAATGTGGATTTATGCAGCCACTGAAAAGAGGAACAATTACATGAAGAAAGAAACACTGTGGAAGAGTTATAGAGGTGGGAGGATAGAGATCAGAGTTACCCTTGTGATATCCATCACTGTGGGAGAAACTGATGATTCAGCCAGCACGCTAAATTCTTTGGATCCCGGGCATATAAGCATTCGCTAGGGGGAAAAGAATAAAACGTGGGTTAGTCAATTATTGCTCTGGCTTGTGCTTCTGAAATGCAGCTTGTCAACAGTGAAGCAATTGTGAACCTGACATACAATACGCTTAAGAACAGAGTAAGCATATATAAATTTTATTTTGTCAGCAATTCCGATACTTCAGTTTTATTTCTCAGCACAAGATCAAATAAAAGGTTGAAATAATATATTTTTCCACTGCCTAAAATGTGGAAACATAATATGTTTGACTATAGTGAAACATATTTTTATTCAAGTTAAGCAATAATATTCTATAATCAAAACTGTAATACTCATTGTGTAAACAAACCCAAAATATTGAGCATTGAATCACTCAATATTGCAATGATACGCATTTTCCTGGAACGGCATAAAATCTCCTGGGGCCACTGAGAGAGGTACCAATTCCTTTCTCTGCAGTGACTTTTTGGCCAGAGTTGGTCCTTCTGAACCATGGACATTGCTCATTACAGGGAAGGCCCCATTTCATCATAGGAAATGTAATTCAGGCAGACAAAGCAGCTTGTAGCAGGAAAAAAATGTGCACTGGATATTCCCAACTACTGCTAAGTTACATAAGCAAATAAGATTACACTGAATTAACTTGATTAACTGAGCCAAGCCAAAAAATCAGAGCTTAAGGTTTTCTGTTTTTTAATCTTGTTTAACAACTCCAGGAATAACCATAAAAAGACAACAAGCTGTTTTTCTATGCTTTCCAGGTAGAAATGAAAAAGAAGCCTCATAGAATACTGCATTGACATCTCTGTTGAGGTTAGCAAAGAAACCATCAGTTTATTTTTTTTTCTCATGCATTATCACACATTTTATCTTCTTTTTTCTTTTGTGTTTTTCTTTCAGAGGACTTTAGGACCATCCTTTGCTTTTTGGTTTAACCAGTAAATGTGTATATAATTAATCTCTCAGTACAGTAGGATTTGCTCTTTTCTTTCCTCTCAACTATGTATATTTATTTTTCAAACACATAGCCCAAGAAAAGGAGATTTCCAAGCAAATGCCTAACAAAATCAACTCCTGTAATAGATCAATTAGAGTAAAACAGATTGCCTGAAAGCATCTGTCTTGCTGAGTTATTTGCCTCTGGATGTCATCCCCTTTCAGATGATAGGTGACGCAGAATTATAGTACTTGTAGTTTGAACAGATACTGGGCCCAAACAATCACAACGAACTTCAATAACCCGCAGACAGATTTTTTTTTTTCCATTAGCAGTGGAGTTAAAATTTTCCTGGACTAAATAGAGCAAATTGTAACCCTGGTGCTGCTTAGAGAACCTAGTGACTGCTGATGGTTGCACCCCCCAAAATTCAAGGACGCAATGATATTTCTTCCATAAAAGTACAAACAACAACCCATATCTGAATTTTCAAGTATTCCTTTGGTATGCTGGGGGGAGAGAGGGTCAGGGGAGAACACAGCAAAATGTTGTTTACTGGTTCAAGGGAAATTTTTCTAAGATCAGTGAGAGGATGATCTTCTTTCTCAGTCCAGCTGTGAACATACAATTTCTTCTGTACAAGCAGTAATCAGATGAATTAGCACGAATGAAATCCCATAAGGACAGAAGATATTGCTAAAAATCACTGTAGATAAAAAAATGCAAATCAGCATACTCCAAAGCTGTATATACGGCCCAAACTAATCCCACGCATAAACTACTGGCATTTTGTCCTCAGAAATTCATAAAGGGAGAAAAAAACCATCAATCTTTGAACTATGGCTCAAAAGCTGACTCACTGTAACAAATGTTCTTGTCCAAAATAATGAATTCTTCTATATGAATCTGTGCTTGGTTCATTTCTACTGTCCATATTTTAACTTAGATTTCTTTCACTGTGTAGCTCAGTGGATCTGATCAAGCTGCAACCCCAAGAGAGAGAAACAGTCCTGCTTGCTTATCCCAACAGTTTGGTTATAGCTACGATTTTTTAACTGCAAGACTCATACAAAGAAAAGATTCCAAGTTAAGTTTACAGATTAAACAGAATTACAGAACTGATTGTTAGGAGGGGAAAAAAACCCTTACTTATAGAATGAACCTACTTAATATAGAAATGGATTATAAAATCTGCACATTATGCACCTTATTGTACTTTTAGGCATCTGGAATGTATTTCTTGATCTTTTCTTGCCCAGGATAGCCAGGTCATTTGCAGAGAATACAAGTTCTGTGATGGACTCAATATTGTAACATAAGGGGGCAGAAGTCTCTTCTTGACCACAAGTAAATGAGGGTTTTAAAATTCTCCACAAGTGTAGGACTACAGATAACTGACGGTCAACAAATGAATCTTGACAGTTCAGGGTGGACAGAAGAAAGCTGGAATCAATCTAGATGAAAGGAATCAGGTTTGGGGGAGGACAGATACTCAGAGACCTCTGACGTAAGAGAGCTGGCAGAGAAAATTTAAATTGTATTTTATGTAATTGAGTTACACAGTAAAGTTAAGCACAGGAATAGAAGCAAGGATTAATTTAATATCCATATGGCCACTTTATAGTAATCTCATTTGCCTAGAAAGGCTGCTGAAACTCTCAGTTCCACAGGGCAGCCTCACAAACCTGTCTTCTTCCGAAATACAAAATATCACGAGATGTTGCAGAGCTATGAAGTAGATCACTGGGCTAAGACACACAGTGCCAATCCAATCACTGTGAGGTATAATAGAGCTTTATAATCATATTTTTACTGAAAGACTGAAACTAAAATGACTTAATTATGGGAAGGACCTAAGATTTAGAAAGTGTAGAGTTGTTTCTACTGAAAATTTTATTAACCGAAACAAACCTTTGCTTTAGGAATACCTAGATTATTTGTTTTTCCTCAGTTCAAGTCAAAAAAAAAGTCTTAGATTAACAGAAAACAAACATTTTTATCAAATATTCTTTAGAACCATATTTGACTTTGTTAGAGGTACTGGTCATTTTACACTATAAAAATTACGATAATTCTGGAGGAAGATAACTCAATACAATAAAGACTATTTCATCCTATAATTTCATGTCCTATTTCAACTAGTGCATCTTCCAATTCATAGCCAAAATTCATTAAGTCCATATCTCAAAAAGGAAGTTTCCAATATTTCTATTTTAAGACCTGCAATGTAGGTCTACTAATCATAAAAAACTTCATGATGTACTTAAAAACCACGTTTCCTTTTGCCAACTCAACAAAGCAATTCTTACTTTTATTTACGTATACACTGTAACAGGCTTATAAACTATCAGTACACCTTCTTTTGTGTTTTTAATGAATAATTATAAACTTAGAGCTTTCTTCATTTCTCAGTCTGTCAATACTTTTTGCTACCAAGTTTCTCACTACATTGTCATCAAATACCTTCTGGTGCTTCTGCAGATAGAACACAGTCCTTTTTTATGAGATGCCATAGGTTTTTAGAAGGAGAGCAAATATTTCCTCTTTGATATACGATATGACAAAACATCTGTTTAAGTTGGCCCAAATTCACAATGTAATGAATTCAGCTGAAAGAAGCAATATATTTCAGATGTTTCTCTCACATTAAATAGCTGTGTCAGATGATTGCTATGTCCTGCATTTTCTGTTTAAATCTCTATCGAAAACCTTTTTTTATATATTTTTCATCTTTAAAGGAGCTCTAGCATTATTTGTATATTATTATGAGTATTCATACAATGTTCTCAAAGTCATCCAGAAATTATTTAATATTTGCCCCTTCTCAAACATCTATATTGATAATAAATAAAGCTGAGCTTTGAACTAAATGAATCCAACATGCACTGGTTACCTGAATTGGACCTAATATATTCATACTTTTTACTATTACTTATTTGAAACTTTTCTGCTGTTTACCATGCAGCTGTAAAGTCATTTGCAAAACAACCTGAGTTTTCAGGTGAGACTTTTTTTTTTTACTTTATTAAATTATAGGTTTACATCATTATTCTAACATGTCTTGTTCAGAGAGCAAAGACTCAAACCTGAGAAGAACTCAGTGGAGTGAACTCATTCCTAGTTGCTTCCATACTAGCAAAACCCTTCAAAGCCAGTGCATCGCATTTCTGGGAATTACAACAAAAATCCATTGTTCATTAAAACAATACCACATTTGTCTGAACTAGTTTTCAGACTATATTCTTTACAAACACACAATCAAAACCGAGTCATGTGAATGGGGTTTATTTTCTAGGCTCTTACACAGCTCCTGAACGACATAGCAGAAAACTAGACTTTTTTGTTATTATTTACCCATAGATTAAGCTACATGCTTTGTTTTTATTCATTAGGTTCTGAAAGTTGCTTCTTTCGTGATGAACTCCTGCATAGCTAGAGACCTCTAAGTGTAAAAGTTAAACCAGGACCATCTTCCAGTTTGATAGGTATTCCTGATGTCCTTGGGAAACAGTCTGAGCAGATCTGCCTATTTTCTTGTATTTAGCTTCTCCAAAGTGTTCCTTTAGCAGTAACTCCTTTAGAAGGGTTCCTTCTTATCCGGCATTTATCTACTGTTGTTTTATTACTTGTAAACTTCTGGAGAAAACTTATTCCCTCAAGGTTAACATGAGTCTAATCACTGATTTCAATAGGACCGAGATTTTATTGTATACCCGTATTTACTCAGTCTTAAAGACAGATCTGAATAAAACAAGCCAAGCAGCTTCAATACGATAATTATCATTTATTATGTTTAGCACCTCCTTTCTTAGAGTACACCTACTTTCTTTCCCGTCTTTGCTTGTTCTTTACATGTAAGGAGGTTTTGTAAGGACCGTTGTTATTTCTTTAGCACCTTTGGCAAGAATTAACTAAGCGTGCTTCCTGCTGACCTTAAATTTTCCTTGCCAACACTGGCAGCTTCTTACAGAGTTCATTCCTCCATTTTCAGTGTGGATTATCATTTTTTTTCCACCATTGCAAATAGGAGGCAACCATCTTCAAAAATATTCCGCTCTTTTTCGCAGCCAGCAATGTTTTTCTAAGGAGAGATTTTTCCTTAGGTGTTTCAGAAGATGCTTTGATTTCGGACGTGTCCCTTCTCCCATTTCCTTAGTAACTGTTCTAATATCAGGAGGCCCCCAAGCCACAGGCTCAGGCTGTGCTTCTGCCGTTCTCTGCACTGTACGAGCACACAGTGAAAACATCCCAGTTACTATTTTCCCCTGTTTTGGGCTGCCCCAAATCATCTGAATGCCTATAGTGCTGACCCTTTTCTTCATCCGCTCTGGCCTTTCACTCTTTGTACTCTTTTTGTGATTATAGGCTGCTGGTTTTAAGGGTTTTGTTTTCATCCATGCGAGAGAGACGTCTAGAAAAGTCTGACATTCAGGTTGTATGACTTATTATTAGTTAGGACATACAAAGTCCACACATTTATTATCACCAGCTTTTAGCCATTCCTTTCACACCCAGGGTTGTATAAACTCTCTTTAGTAATGCCTGACATTCTTTAGCTTTCATCTCTTGTTTTATGCTTTACTTACAAAAGGGTTTTTTTTCACCTCCACTCCCCTCTTTTTTCATATCCTAGACAACTACAGCAAACTGTTAAGCCTGGCTTTCATCGGCTCTTTTTGCATGTGCATGACTTTGAATATTTTCCCTTTATGGCGAGCTCTGTACTTCCTTGTTGACTTGTGCCACTTTCAGAGTGATAAATCGGCAGAGCAGACATTATGCCTCAGTGCAGACGTGGAAAGAGAGAACGGCCATCCACTGAAAACAAATGTAGAAGGACTATTCTCTCCTAGTGAAACTAATCCCTATCGATCCCCATGGAGGTGTCACACCCCGGAGCACATCAAAGCTTCATTTCAAAGGAAGATGTCAGCTTTGGGATTAAGAGCTAGTGTTTGTTGCCTTTGATTTTAGCCAACACTCACTACCTACAGAAGTCGGTTTTAACACCTGCATTGGGATGGAAAGAGTTCAGAAGCTCAAGAGACTCGTGCTCTTCTACACTTGGAAATGGAAAGGATGGAAGCTTTTCTGCTGATAATTAAATGGAGGTTCGGGATATAAATAATGCGCTAGAAAGAAGAGTTGTGTTTGATACAGATATTACAAAGCCACAATCTGTTTCCTAGTCATGCTGATGATTCACACATAAAAAATAGGTAAGGATATGCTAAAGTTATAGTGAAGGGATGCAAGTGGGCACGCAGGAAATGGCAATGAAGGCTGTAGGCAAACAAGAACCTTATCACTTTTCTTCATTATGGAAAACAGATAGAAAAAAAATCAGATTTCTGCACTGCCGCCGTCTTCTGCCTGCATCTTTCCCCAGCACTGTTAAACTGCATGTGAGGATTATTTTCTATACACCTGTGCAAATTAGGGAAAAGTTTCTATTTTAAACAGTTACTCACAAATACATTGAAAGAATTTAAAGCATGCAGAGTCAAGGTGTCTTAACTTAGGAAAACCCAAAATAAAGTTTGTGTGGGCTATTTTTTGGTCTTGTTTGTATGTGAATTATGAGATGAATTATAATTACATCATGACATGTTTGTCCACCTTTGAAACAAAATATTAAATAGCTGTTGTTTGTTTGCTATTAGTGAGTATGTGTTTGACAGCTCACATACTACCTGCCATTTTGCCTTTGCACCGAGGGCAGAATTATTAATTCTTGTTGACTGTTGACTGACTTGGTGACTTGTGAACTCCCTGTGAGCGTTTCATGAGTTCATTAGGAGAGCATGCACACGAATCACACATGATCACAAATCACATAGGATTCACACTCTTTCACAATACTTTACACTGAGATGAGATACTATTATTTTGACAGTCTGAGACAAAGCCAGTGCTTTGTTTTGGAGGTATTTTAGATGTAGCTCCCCAGTCAAAAAGCTTATCCAGGTAATTCCAGCTAGTGCTCCAAGAGATGTGTTATTCAAACTCATAGGTCTTTCAGGAGACGACTACTTAGATAACTTTCCAGGATTGCAGGAAAGCTGAGGTTAATTGGTTGAAAGCTTCAGGCTTTCACATTTCAAATCAACATCTTCAAATTCCTATTTTTTTTCTTCCAGGAGAATGCTCTAGTTGTAGTATACATAGAAACACAGCACACATGGAGATTTTTTCAAGCCCTAATGTTAAATATCATGTTGCTCTGTAGTAATTCACTAACTGGTTCAAACAGGAAATTAAAACGTCATTCAGTTCTGATACTTAATGATAGGCTGCTCGCAGAAATGCAACGAAAAACAGCAAGTAACAAACAAAAAACATAACAGCACTTGGTCAGATGTATTTTCACAGGGCTAACAAAAAACACATCCACGAGTCTAACACCCTCTTCACCTTTAACACCTGCTCCAAAATTCTGACATCCTAGAGCTGCTCAGATAGAAAAGGTACAAAGATGGCAAGCAGGGAAAAACATGTCCTGTCCTAGACCTCGTTCTGAGAAATTCATGAATTTGGAGTCAATCTGGAGTTTCCCCATCCCCGCAGACTTCCACCTGACCCTGAGCATACAGTGACTATATGAAATTTTAGTTCATCACCTAAAGTTTGTTAAAAATTGAAAACCAACAGCAGGAGATGCCACTATTCCTTCCTGTCACTTCATTGAGTTTTGCAGATATAAAGTCATGGTCAGAGCACCGGTGAAGGCAAAACTGTTTGCAGACACCTACTGTGGGAATATTGATACCCTTCTATGGGAAAATGTATTGAAAGAGGACTGGTCAAGTCCATTTTCCACTTAATCACCAAAGACAAGTATTTATATTACTAGGATGACTTAACGTACCTCATCGTTAGCAATCAATCTTTACAATCTTCTCCAAAAGCCAGAAGTACAACTTGTTCAGTTTTCTGCTGTCAGAATTAGGGCATTTAGCTGAACAGCAAGAGAAGAAAAAGATTGGGCCATCAGTATAGACAGGAAAGAAGGCACCAAGTAGCAAAGCAATACTGCTCATGTTGCCCCAAGAATAATCAAAATGATTGAAAGTCTTCAGCACAGGTGCTGGGTGAGGGTAAAGAAGCAAAATAATGGTTCTCTGTTTGCTCTTCCTGGAGTCTTCCTGGAACAGGACTTAGTGCAGCCTTTGTAAATAAGCAAGGTTATGTACATACTACCTGCTCCATCTCCTCCCAACATGAGCACCAGCAGAGGCCTGAACTTTGGCTAACCACTTGGGTCAAAAAAAGTGTAACGTTACAATGCTTCTGATCCATATATAAAGAATTTTGAAGGCCACTGCCTAGTGTATTACCTCAGCAAACATGCATTTTGACATGTAATATGTTTCCAACAATAATATTATGATTGCCTCTATGTTAAGCTTTCTCCAGTTAATATCAGTGAACTGTTCACAGTTTAAATACAACTGTGAATTTCCATATTCAGGACTGCCAAATTAAATCTTTCCGCAGGAAACAGAAGAACAAGTTAAGGAAAGAGCCTGGGTCCTTCCAGTGTCCATGGATCTTTCCACTGAAACTTCTGGCTAAGTTCTGTGTCCTCTGTGTCACCTGACAATACTGGTAAAATTAAAATCTAAGTATGGCCAAGAAACCCTGACTAATTCCTTGGTTGAGCCCAAAGTCCTTCATTAAACTTTCCTTTTTTTTTTTTTTTTTAAAAAAAAGAGTTCAGACAAAGCAAATAGTAGTTAAATGCTGTAATAACCTTGTAACTCCAAGAGGTCCACAGATTTGAGCTATTTCTTAATGTGCCCCTGAGAGTAGAGGGAATGAGGCTCAGCACAGACTGATTTGTGCTCCGGAGCTCTAAAACCCAAGGGGCACACTGCAAATAGTGCTAAAACCCAAGGGGCGCACTGCAAGCAGTGTTTTCTCCTTTAGTTTTCCTTTAATGCCATGCTCCTGTACCCGAGGTCATACAAATTGCAATCGCCAGGCATTTTGTAATACATTTCTAGACATTTAACTGAGAGGGAATCCATATAGGAAACCCCTAATGAAAACAAAAATACAAAAATAGTAACAACAAAACAAAACCATCTCAACAGCTACCAAAAATATCTTTCCTTGGGATACACCAGTTTCTCTCTCTCTCTCTTTTTTTTTTTTTTTTTTTTGGTGATATTGCTATTTAATAATAAAGTGGTTGGAGCTGTCAAGGGCTGCACACAAGACGTCACACAACAGCAGCTCTTCACAGGCCTTTCCCTGTCCTCTGCGTTATTTGTATTAGCCTTGCATTTAGAAGCTATAAATAAAGTCAGGGCCCTACTGCGGTGGGAGCTGTATAAACAAATTATAAGAGCCATCCTTAAAGAATACACAGCCCAAATGTGCAAAAGCCATGAGAAAAAGCAGGAGGAGCATCAGAAAAGTCAGGCCCATTTATTTACCCAAGGCCACACAGCTCATGAGCAGCAGGCCTATCTCCTAGGCCAGGCTGCTCTCTGAATTTAATATTTCTCTCAGTAACTTCAGGAAAGACTCTCCTCATAAAATCCCTTGGGGGAAGTTGAGCTTACTGTTGAGCTAAAAGGGAACATAAAACCACCAGAGATCAGCCAAATGAGTTGTCTATCAAGAATCAAGATAGCCCAAGTTCTGGAGCAGTTTCCATTTGTTTCTTTTCCCTAAAGCAGCAGTTTTTCCCATGGAAAACAATAGTAGTTTTGTCTGAAAAGTTAGTGAATTTTATCAGCTGAGAGATATCCAGGTTCACCACATTTACTGACAGAAATAATCTCTATACAAAATTTTGCCAAATGCAGTTATTGGGCTTATTTAAGTAAACATTATAATACCATACATATTTCTAAGTGGCTTTTTTTTTTTTTTTGATGGAGAGCCATGAGTTTGATAAAGAAGGAACAGTAAGTTATATCACAGAGATGAGAGAAACCTATTTTTAAATGCATCTTATGTATTTCAGAAATGTAGACTTCTGGAGTCCAGATAGCTTCAAGGTCATAATCTGAAGCCAAGCATTTGTTTATTTATCCCATTAACTAAAATGCCTAAGCCACAAATCCCCAACACAACCACAGTCTTCTTCTTCTTTTTTTTTTTTTAAATGTTTATTATACTATACTACTGAAAATGACCCACTAAAACTGAAACACTGGACTGTTGCTATTTAAGTCCCTTGTGAAAGTTTATTAGAGACCACCACTGCCTGTTGTGCCTCCACGCTGAAGTCCATATTAAACATTCAGGTTGGAACATGCTGTCCTATTAAGCAAGCTTTGTTCTCAAAGAAAGTCCAAAAAATAGGGTTGAGGCAAAGAAAAGAAATAGCAGAACTTCTCTTCATAAGTTTTGCTGTGAGTACAAAAAAGTCAGATCGAACAGTGCTGTAGCATGAGATTTTTCTTCCTCTAGTTTACAAGAAGCTTATTGTTTTCACTAGACAATTTACACTGAGATATTATCTAGCCTGTCTATAGCATTAGCTAGTATTAGAAATGTCCAAACCAGTCAAAGTAAAATCAAAACTTTCAGATCCTTCATATTGAATCTGAACAGAACCTTGAAAAATTTCCAAAAGTCTTCCCCATTATGTTTAAATCTATTGGGCATGTACTTCCTCCTTTGAGCCAAGATTGAAAACACAACATTTCTGAGGATACAAGATCCCTGGATGTACCAAACCTTAATACACGGGCTGCACCTTTGAGTTTAACCACCTGACTTCTGGGTGCCTACTTAGGCATCCAAACCTTGCTCTTTATTCAGCCTAAGCCAAGCTGCAGCTGTGAGGCCATGGTGCAATACTGTGCAACCATGAGAGCGGCCTTCTGTAGCGCTCTACCTCACCAGCCTCAGCAAGACAAAACGTGGTTTGGCTCCACCACCCAGCACAGCTCCATCCAAAAGTCACCAGACACAACAATGTTCGGCAAGAAATCAAATGGGAATTTAGGTCTCGATGATACAAAGAATAGCAGGATGATGAGAGACAAAGTTTGTGAACGGAATGACCTCCCATTAGTACTAAGTCAAGTACAATACTCTTAACCTGGCCGTGGAGATACCTCAAGATATCTCATGATAGAATTAACTTTCTTTTTAAATGTTACGCTCCCTCAAGCAGCCCAGTTTCAGGGACTTCACATTTGTCCAAAAGGACTGAGCAGGACAGGAGCACGGAAGCAGAGTTCTGACTTTTCCCATACACAGCAGGACTCAAAGTATTAAAAGCTACTGTAGATGTAAGGGCACAAATAGAGTGTAGGAGATAGCCTGCTGCTCCAGGAAATTATACAGCATTAAGTCTTATATCCTGCTTGTCATGAAAACTTGCTTCCCTGAAGCCATCTAAAGATTTTTATTTACCACGCACAACAATAGGGCTTTGGCTGAAAAGAGTATTTCAGCTAAGAGAAACATTTTGCTTCAGCGAGCTCCTACCCTTTCTCTTTTGCACTTCAGGTGCAGCTTCCCCCTGCAGATCTCCCACTATAAAACCTACAGCCTGCTTTTCCAGAGGCAGAGCAGTCTGTGTGCCACAGCCATACCACCTGCAGGGGATTTTATGCACAAATCCCCCATGGCGTGCTTTCGAGGCATGGGAGTTGGGCTTTTGATATGAAAAGTATTCACTGTGCTCATAAAAAGACATAACACAAATATACCTTTTATTATTTTTTCATTTAAAATAATTTTAAAACAAACTTACAGATCAGGCCAGAGACCAATCTGGCCTGTGGTTTCTATGCAGTAAGTACAGTAGGGCGGCCCCTTCCCAATCGGTGGTTCCCTGGCAATGAAAGGTAACTCAGTCCTTCACACTAGGACTTTCTCTTAAAGCTGCCAATAAGTAATAACACACTGGTGTCATTTTATACTCGCCACCTGCGACAGGCTGTCACGTTAGCCCACAATGTATTGGCCATAGTACAGCTAGCAAGTGGCAATGACTCTCATTGTCCACCATTTTGGGATTTCAAACGTTGACCTGAAGGTGCAAAGCTGCTACTGCCCTCCATGGAGGCATTAAACGGCAACGCAAACTTGGGTTACTTCAGTGTTGACCCATGTCATCTCAGCTACCCGACTTCAAACCGACAGACAACTGACAGCTTGTATGAAGGTTCTCCTATGTATGAGCTCTGAACACAAATAAGAAAGCTGGTGGAAACTATTTCTGTCCCTTTATCAAAAGAGCAAAATGGCAAGAACAGTCTGAAAGATACACAAATACTATTTCTATTGAATCCAAATGCTTCAGGAGAGATAGGAAAACAAAATTCCAAATGAAAATGTACAAATCCACCCTCTAGCTTTATTAATACCTCTGCCCCCACCCTTTTAAAGCACTCTCTTCTGGCAGGCATAAACAAAGTGCAATCTGAAAACGAGTCCCCTGTATCATCCACACGTTACACTATCTCAGGAACAGCCAGTTCTTGGGGGTAAAGCCTCTCCTTCCTGTATCTGTGTACCACACTGAACACAAGGGGCTCTCGAGCTGGCGTGCCGGGAGGTGCTTCCGCGGGGGCACATGAAATGCTAATCACAGCAACCGGGATGCGGGAGCTGCGGTAGCAGGTGACAGCTCCTGCGGGGACTCTGGCAGCTCTTATTTCACTGCCTCCTAGAACGCGAACGAGATCGACAGCATCTGAAGAATCTCTGCCAGCAGAACATACTTTGAAAACTATTTATTTGCAGAACTAAAATAGAGCAGGCAATTTTTTATAGGGTGCCTGGCTGCTTGAAGCAATTATTTCACCTTTGGTTTCCTGCAGCTTGACAAACATGACACTGAAGCTAGATAATTGCTAGCAATGCCTCAGAGGAGAAAACATAGGAAGGAATTATTAAGAAAAAAAAAGCATAGAAATATTTGAGATGCTGCTCTTTGAGTGATTCCTGATGGAGGCAGATGGCCGGGTTAACCTTGTCTGACTTGCAGGCCTGCATTCCAGTGGGGTACAAGGATATACCGATGTTATGATTAGGGAAATACCAATAAGAACCCTTGTGGGATGACAGTAAATAAACAAAAGTCAAACTACACAGCATGTGCTTTCAAAAAAAAAAAAAAAAGAAAGATTTGTTTGCTTGTTTGTTTGTGTTTATCCGTTTTTACAGAAAATATTTTTGCTGCAACAAACTACTTGGCTTTTCGGACAGAAGGAGACCCATGAGGAAAGAGACATAAATGTTGCTACTCTCAGTAACTTTGTCAGTAGTGGGAGAAGGGAGTAGATGCTGACATAGATGGAGTAGCTCAAGGGAGCGTCGCTTTTCTTGCAGCTGTGACTGAGCAGGCCCATCCTCTTTGTACCCAGGAGTGAATGGCTCTTTCATTGCTGGTGTCATACGCAAATATCAAGTGCAGGCCAATAAACCACACTATGCGGAACAAGCAGAATATTTCACAGCTAGATTTAGCCCCCTCAGTGGAAAGATATTCGGGGTAAGGTCATTCATTGTGCCTAGCCACTGAATAGCATGCACTACAAAGAGGTCACACACTGCAAGGACATTTTTTTTTTCCCCCCTAACATTTTTTTTTGCACAGGAAAAGTACTACTGTCAAGATCCATAACTTCTCTACTTATCCCAAAATAGAGAGAGCCTGGAAATTGGTGCTCTAAATCATTTCAATTAAGCATCACGTGCTTGCTTCGGCACTAACCAAAGTATGACTACGCTCTAGAGATAGAAAAGAAAGTTGAATATTTGCCGTCCACAGGAGCAGAGGTTTTGAGCCTCCAACCAAGCTTCTTATAACCCTTCAGCTGTATCCCTTAAACTGCTGTGCATAGTAGTCACGTTGGCCATGACATGTTGGCCCTGCCAGACAAGTCCAGGCTGCTTTCTGGGGCCCTGCCACCTGAGCACAAGCAGTTTCATCATGTGGCATGAAGCTCATGCATAAATTTCCTTATGCGTCCCTACACCTCCAGGTCACGGTCAGATGCACATGGGAGTCCATGGGGAGTGGATGGCAGCCCATCATAGTGGCCCGCATGGTTCTTGTCCACTTTGCTGGGCAGAGGTTAGTCACCTTTCCTGGCACAAAAGCAACTACTACAGAAAACAATAGCAATCTCTTCTTAACCCCTCCTACATTAATAACTGACTGCAATATATGTGGAAATAGAGCCATTTAGCTCAGGAAAGCACAGGGCTGCTATGCATAGAAATTCTAACAGAAGCAAACCAAATAGGTTAACTCACAAACAAGAATGTACACTATTAATTTGGCAGCATTAGGAACTATTGTTAGACTGCAAAACAGTTCCGCCTTTAAATAAATGGGGTCACAAGTTTCTTCAGTGTGGTGAAATGTTCCAATGTTTGTTTTAAAAGGTGCCAATGTCACACTGAAGAATGAACAGCACAGCCCCCTCCTCGTCACCCTCTAAGAATACAGGTAGAAAACAAACTGATTTGAAAAACAAACCCAAATGTTCTGTGCAGCCCAGACTGGCAAAAGTGCTGTGAGCTGACAGGTAAGATTTAAGGTAGCAACCGCCCTACCCAATGGGTTATTTGCTCTGGAACTAGTTTGCACTGGGAGCTGAGACTTTGCAAACCGTGCTTTGAGCAGGTGCAGCGTGCTGTGTAGCTGCACTATTTTTAAACACACCTCTCAGACAACCTGAACTGCTGGTGTTTCTCGAGCGGTCTATCCGTATATTACAAACTAGTACGGAAAGCCAGAAGCAGAAAAAGGGCACGTGTGGGATTTCTGAACTGCCAGAACCAACAAATGCTGCTGAGGCAGTCACAGAGGTGCATTCACTGCTAGTCCAACTGGACTTGGACTTTGTGCTTGTGTAATTCTGGACCTGCTCTTGGATACTCTCACACTCTGAGTACATATGTGCTGACGGGGAAACCTACCATGCCAGGGTCCCAGTTAGCAATAGCACAAACTGCTCACACCCAGCCCAGAATAGCTCGGAAGTAGAGCAGTATTCACAAAAAGCAGCCTTTACTTCTCATGGAAACAGACTTCGAGTAACACCTCAAGGTTCCCACAGTTCTTGCTTAAATTTGGTACACATTGGCTTTAGTAATTCATGAAGCAGGGGGGACATCGGCTTTATTTCTCTGTGGGTGTTGTAAGACTTGAGAATGAAGAGGGTCAACTTTGAGAAACCTGAACCTTGTAGGTCAAATACCTCCAAAAAAGGGTTGAATCTGATTTTTGCCTTAGCCAGGGATGAGGCTTCCCCAGGATGCTGGCATGGACCAGAGGAGGACATGGTCACATAGCTTTATAAAACATCAATGATTGATACATATTTTCAAGGGCTCTGGATAGCAACTTACTCATCTTTCATTTGACAAAGTTGAAAAGAGACTTTTCTTACTTCTATTTCCTACCTAGCAGGAAAGGAATTACAGCACACCAACACCCCAGAATGGGCCACACTACCCTAATACTACATCATTAATATGAAGGAGAGCTAGGAAAGAGACAACATTAAAAATGAATAAATAATTGTAATCTCAGTTCGGTGCAGTTTAGGAGGCATAAACTCAGGTGGTTCAAAGCAAAACAACGTAGCTCTGCAACTTAAGCCTTCTTAAATCTTTCACATACAGTTTGTAGAGACATTTTTAAGTCCCACGAATAAAAATCTGAGAACTTAAATAGTTTTGAGAAATGCCAGAGCTAGGGAATTTTGTATTCCACAATGCATCGCTTTCTCTGCCTTTCTGCTTGCTTTCAGAAAGACTCAAACTCTGTTAGAAGAACTGAGGACTCAGAGAGGAGGAAATACTGGCTCTTTGACAGCAAATGGTACGAATATTTGAAACTCTCTGCCCTGTTGGCACTTGTCTAATTTGCTTGGGCTTAGTCATTGCCAAGCAGCTAGTGAGTGGGCATAACAGGCATTCCAATGACATATCCATCCTTCCTGAAAATCCTTGCTTATCTAGAACCATGATCTTCTAAACCAGATAAGAAAACTTTGCAGAAACAGGTATAACACCATTCATAAACTGAGTCAATAAACATGTCAAACCTGTAGCAAAATCAATCACCCACTTCATTCATCACACTCTGAAAAGATATGTGTTTTTATCTTACAGTTAAAAACTCCTGCAAAGACTATAAAAAGTGAGTTTAGACCTAGATATCATTATCTTTATTATATTTATTCTGCTGCCTATGTGTTTTATTGAGTGACTAGTGTCTTTTATGGACATTGATTTAACAGTTGAGCAAGTTAGCATGCTGCGCGGGGCATTTACTGCCTTGGCTCTCTCCCACTCCTCAGATCTGCACTTCTAAGACGCTAACAGTAATTTTGAAGCAGTGCTTTTGGAATTAAGTGACTGAAAGCTACCTAGGATGACAGAGAGATTCAATACCATGACATACCTGAAGTGAGAATACTGCTCAAGTGCACTTTCTGATAACAAGTCACTTACCAACTACTGCTTTCTTACAGGTGGAGAGACTACCTTCCTGCTGGCCTCCTGTTCTCTTTTTTTAGGTCAGATCTAGACAATACCACTAAAATATAGACAATGTGCTAAAACTTTAATGGCCTATTTTCCTCCCCATGTTCCAATGTGGGCAGAATTTTACACACTTAAAATATGCTTGTGAGTCATCTCAAGGAAAGGCCTTTGTAAGTATACAAAGTAAGTAAGTCACCATTAACACAGCTCACATTAACCCCACTATTAGTTAACACCATGGTGCAAAGAGCAGTTTTATATGGATAGTGTATGACTGTTTGCTTTCCTTCAGACTCTGCTAGGCAGCCACCAGGAAAAAAGGAAGCCTTTGGGTAAAGCAACAGTGAAGGAATATCCCTTACTTTGTCATGTTTCTGATGGTCATGCATCCTTCCCCTACCTGGCTCATCTCTTTTACTCACAGCAAAGGCAAGTGCAATGAATGGCAAATTGAATCAATGACCACTGCCCTTGATCAAGCTTTCAATTTAGCTTTAAAATGTATGAAAACACTTACAAATCTGATTAACAGCATACTTCAGAGGAAATCATTCATATAGTGGAGGATGTCCTGATGCTTCAAAATTCTGATCTCAAGCACAGGGATTTTCACACAGATAGTCCAATAGATGCCAATGGATTACTCTTGACAAGGACATTAATCTGTGTTTGCAAAAGGCTGCAAGACTGAATCATGTGCACCCACCATGAACTATCCCATACAGAAAAGTGACCAGACTCAGGAGGCAGACCTGAGGAAGCCAACAATTTTCACTCAGTTCAAAACAATAAAAAGTATAAGAAGCAATGGTTCCATCTGATAGAATACACTATCAAAGCTTCTGTACCTTAAAAATTTATCTTCTGGAAACTACTGCTTATAAATTGCTATAGCTGGCATTCAAACAAGGATTTAATGGCTATGGGAAGAGTGCACCTATCTCTACACTCCAAAAGCTTGCTTTTTGATAGAGAGAGAAAATCAGCATGAGGTTGGAAGTGGAACATACGGGATTAGTTGCCAAGGGAAGCCATTGTAATAAATAACTTGGCACTTTAAAAAGCATCCAAACATTTTATAGGGAAAGGCTGAATTAAAAAACATAGAACAGATTAGGAGTTAAAGTTTGAAAGGCTAAGAAAATTTCCAAGTGGTTTGTTGGCCCAAATTTTCTTTTGCTGTGTAGCATATTCTTCAGTCCTTCACAGCTGCCTGTAAGCCTCTCAGGCTAATCTCCTTCTCATTGCAATATAAAATGAGTTATAGGAACATTTTCAAGTATTTTCAGAAATAATTCAGGGGCTTCTATAGTTCACAATTCCCCAGAGCCTATAAATAAAGTGAGTAATTTCTTACTTTCCCTGTTACTATCCAACGACAAGTGCAGGAAGCAAACCTGGGTCTGGACGCAGCAAGAGCCAGCTGCTCCTCCAGGGAAGGCCTGGACAAATCACTATAGAATCTGTGAGCACATATGAGCAGAAGCTTTACATTAAACATACCGTTCACAGAGTGACCTAGGAAGTGCTGCTTTCCATTCTTCCTCCAAAGCAAAACCCCATTGACTAGCACATGGATATTAAAAGAAAAAAAGGTCATTAAAACTGCCACATCCATTTTCATCAATCCCCTTGGAAGAATCAGAGCTCCTCTTTTACCTTAAGGCCGTGTCAGGTTTGAGTCCTACTTAGGAAATCCTCACACATCTCAGTGCTGGCTACATGAGCAGCAACAACCAGAGACAGAAAGCAGAAGGCTACTAGAGAAGAGTATCGCAAAATCTCTCCTGTTTTTATTACTTTGCAGAAGCCAGTGTTCATAAGCTAAAACTAACCCTGTGTTGGCAGAAAGCCACTAAGAAACAAAACTGTAGCATCTCAAGCTCTTATCCTTCATCTCAATCTATTAAAATAGAAGATGAACATTACCAGTAGGAGGGTCATAATCTGATCTTTTTGGTGCAGTTTTGATGATGATAACTGTGTTATTTTTCAACTTTTGAAAAACTTTATCATCAGACTTTATAGCTTAGAAGCACGACACACTAGGTTTCTGAAATCTAATTCAGAAAATACTCACGAATCTTCCTAACTCATATTCCTTGTGCTTCACTACTGCTTTGCTAGCATTCTATCATATTTACTACCCCATTTATCATATGCTGGACATTATCACAATCTTTTTTTGAAGCCTGACTGTATTATAAGGTTGTTACTAAACAGTAGACATTCAAGAGCTGTGTATCCAAAGATACAGAGCAAGGATCATACGCAGTTTAGGTTTACAGCACATAGTTCTAGCTGCGCTATGTACATACAGCTGGTTCTACACACTGGTAACTATGTACTGAACGCCTCAACACAACCATTGCTTGTTAAGACTCTAATATGCAAACATGCTGAACACTACCAAGTTGGCTAAATATTTATCTGCCCAGCTATATACAATAAATACAAGGCCCTGGAAATTACACTGTTAACATCAAATCAAGCAGCTCCAAATGGCTGTGAATTTTCAGCACAAGCAGCTATATCAAAAAGCCCAGATCATTATGCAACCTCCAGTCCCAGCTGCTTAACCTTAACAGAAAAAAAAATCCAGTATATTAATCTTCTAAGTAAACAATTTGCTATTTTCAAACCTATTCATCCCAAAGGAAATTTTTATCCTTTGCAGCCAATTTGTGCATACAGTTTTCAAAGTTGCAAAGGCCAAAGCAAAACTAGACTTTTGCCTTTCCTAAGGTATTGGAAAAAAAATTCCTGTGAACTGGATGCCTTTTTGTGTGGATGCCTTGTTGCTTTTTGCACTCCCTTATTTACTTTTAAGTCTGGGCAAGTTCACAGCAAAGCTAAACACATTTTATGACACAAAACTAACAAGCAGTAATCCCTGTATCTGTTTTCTTGACTGATGACTGCTTTTCCGCAAAAGGGCCAAACTGGGATTTGTAGGCTATGGTGATATGACAGTCGGGCCACAGAAAACCACTGATTTTAAAAACTGCATGTCACATACCTGTCACTATTGGCATTGATTGTGGTCAGGCGCACAGATGGATAAGGCGGAAAATTACTCATTAAGCTGGAGGAAGGGGACAAGACACAGAGGCAACTGTACTGCCTTTATTGACTCGGGGGACCCTAGGAAATATTGTTACATCTGTTCAAAACCCTTTAAAATAATTGCTGATGTACTAGAAAGATAAAGAAACCTGCTCTAGCCAGCAAACAGAACAGGGCCGGCCTGTGTTCCTGGCACGCGCGTGGCCTCAGCCGTTCAGCGCCAGACCCTGCAGACAGAGGAGGATGTTTCTGTTACGCGTCTAACGGAACAAAACGCTGCCTCTCACTGAGGCAATGCCGGGGACGACTCCTCACACAAAACCAAGCAACGTAACAGCAATAACGATGACAAGACACACAGTCTTTAGGTCCCGGCTTCGCAGTGCCAAGTTGCACTATCAGGGCCTAACCATTTTCTTCAACTGGTGCAACTTAATTCAGCTCCTTACACAAAAAAGAGCTCTTTTTCATTAAAACTAACCACAGGTTTTTTATCTGAAAAACGAGGTTCAAGTTTTAAATCCATCCTTGTTCTGGCACAGTTCTAGCCTCATGTTTTTACTGGTATTCAGTGAATTTGCAGAATCTGCCCCTAGCTTCAATAGCTCCTGAAATTGTTTTTTCTTACACTTGGCTTGGAATAAGAATCCTTTTTACTCGCTTTCTGGATGCTAAAGAGACTCTTTGGACCCTTTTATTGCTGAAACAGTTAGAGATTAAAATAATAAAAATAACATATTATAATACATAAAATAATGCAATATATTATAAAAACAACTTGAACTTAGAGGGGATTATTCAATGTATTTGGAATATATTATTGGATACATTAGCTGCTACATGTTAGTCAAGATCACAATAAATATTCATCTTTCCCCGTCCCCCTTCTCTCAGTGTTGTCTCTCAAGACACATGGCAAATGGAGATACTGAGTCACTGAGTACGTACACAACATTAGAATTAACGGTGCTTCTAATGCTGACTTAAATTGATGGTCTCTGAAGACAGTGAGATCACCAATATCCTCAAGTACTCCATCCCTGTCAAGGCACTGACCTATCAGCTGCAAGAGTCAACGCATTGAATTACAAACTTTGATGAAATTCCAGCCTGCTGAATAGGCCAGGTGGGAGTAATTCAAGACATCCGTGGTGCTCCCACCGTGTTATTCTGTGCTCCCACCAAAGCCAAGAGATTTGAATGTTTATGTTCCGTCACAAAATGAAAATGCAAAAATCAGGATGCAAGAGATCTGTCTTTGCTGTAATGTTGCCTAAATGTTTGCACTTCTACTTCCACTGGATTGTAAGTGCCTCTACTTTTAAGAATTAAATTGTGCCCTATGATGTGAGTGTACAGCTCAGTGGGAACCAATGGGCTGGAGACCTTAGCCTGAGGCGGTACTGAGGACCAGAACAGTGGTTATTTGTGTTATGCTTCCGTGTGTGCCCAAAAGCATCTTTTCATGTGGGGGTTCCTGCATGCTGCTTGTCCAAAATGCCCTTGAGGTGGCCCTTTCTTTTGCTGTAGGCCCACCACTGAAAGTTAGAGTGGGTCATTATAAATTACATTTGAAAGCTTTGGGAATGCTTTGCAGAGAGTGAGCAGGATTCCACAACTTGATTTAAAAATTGCTTGAAAGGTCAGAAAGAGAAGGCCAATGTAAAGAAGAAAAAAGCTGCTCTCAAAGCAAGCAAATCTTTTTCCTTTCTGTGCCCTGCAGCAGCTCAGTGCTATTCTGTTCACTAAAGTGGTCACTATTACAGGTGTAGTTTTACTGGTGCCTTTACCAAAAACCTCCAGCTGCCTCTCCTGCCCCCCAGGGCAGGGAGGCTCCTTGGCCTGTCTCCTGTGTGGCAGTCCACGGGGACACAGACACTCTGAGTCTCATGCAGAAGAACCAGCTGTCTTCATTTGGATGCAGGTGCACATCTTTGACTGCATTTCTCTTAAAGAAATAAACACACATGTAGCTATTACCTCTATCTCATATACCCCTGTTTTGCAAGGGGTGCGACTTCTCTAGACCTTTGTAGGTAAATTAGGTGATAGATATGGTGATGGTGATAGGGCTAACACTATCACCAAAACTACCAAAGAGATGGTCCCATCAACCTTTATAAGTTTCAGTGACTTCGAGGTCAGAAGGAAACGGAAAATATCTCCATATTGCAGACCTTCACCCAGTTACTTTCTTAGATAACTTTATGGACTGAATTTCTGTAACATACCCAGGCAGATGAAAATATTAGCTCTCAGAGCTCTTGTAAAGATTGGCAAAGAATAGGTTGTTAGATACACTCGGCTGGTCCCAATATGCTCTGTACTACAGTGAAAAAAAGATGGAGAAAAATAAAACCAAGTCCCTACAGCCTGAAGTGAGGGGAACTCATTTCATGACAGTGTCTTTGTTGTAATTGTAGGAAACGAATAACGGAAAGCTTGTGTCAATGAGCTCATAACTGAAATGAGTCTTTAGTACCACAGCAGGTAAATTAAAAGGAACATTAGAGCAAGAAATCTGTAAGATGAGAGAAGTATTATTTCATTCATTCCTTTGACTTTATACTTCACTCATGCAAAGTACTTGTTCAGAACTTGAAAAGATTGTCCATATTTCAGCCAAAACCTTCAAAGGCCATTCCTCTCATAGTCCAGTGATGAAAACTTCAATTCATAAGCACAGATTCAGGATGAGAAGAGACAACCATAACTTTCCAGTTCATATTTAAGCATATCTAGTTCTTATTTAAAGCCTACAAGCAGTGCTATGCAAGCAATGTCACCAGTGCGCCAAATGTCAAGATTAAATTTTTGTTTGGAAATATGTTCCACAAATCATCTAACCTTTAGCAATGCCAAAAATAAGTGCAACTTTGCTGAGTAATATACAGTTAAAAGCCACTCACTACTTCATCAGCATCAATTGCTACTCCTCTTTACCATTTATTGGTTGTTAGTCTCTTGTGACAATCTTGTGACAATTCAGTCATGTTCAGATGGATCATAATTAAACAGATAATTCATCAAAAACTCCTGGGTCTAGGTATCAGCTCTTTCAAGGAGAAGTAGTGATTAAGAAATAGAATGGACAGAAGTATATTAACAGTAATGGACTTTCTACTAAAAGATATACAGATCATACTGGATCCTCACGAACTAGTGACATCAAAAAAGCTGAAATTACATTCTATTTTTCAACCCCTAGTGTAACAAAAGCCAGAATTTGACCCAGAGGCAAAACAGGGAAACAGAGGAAAGCATACATATTTGCACAGAGCTATTGCTACATGATAAGGAAGTCAAACTTCTCTAACATGCTAAGACCACCCCAAATGGAAGCAGGATTGGAATCGGTGATTCACAATGCCACATGGTGACTAAATTGATTATTGGATAAAGAAAGACAAAAGTTAGGAAAATAGACTTTAAGGGGAAATTACTAGAGCACATTGAGAAGCGTTGCTTAGATGTGTCAGTTGGATAATAATTTAAAATCAAGAAGAAAAAGAAATTATGAAACAAGCATTTCCATAAGTGCTTATCCTACACCAAGCAAAATTAAAGGAAACTATAAAAACAAGAGGAAAAAAAATTGCACAGAAACAAGACTATTTACTAGACTTGTTTTGTGTTTTGACATTCTAATCACCTAACAGTCATTAACAGTACGAAAAACAATAGTAGTACTACAAAATAGAACAATAAAAGTACACCTTAAGGGAACTAAATGGGTCATTATAGCAGATTAAAAAGCTCTTTAAAAATCCAACCATAAAGATCCTAATTTGCTAATTTTCCTTGTGGTCCAGTTCTTGAATGTTCTGTTTTTTGCCGTAAAGGAGAACTGCCTACATATACCACACAGGGTGCCAACATGTACACCTCCTACTGACATGCAGACTGTGGAAGTTTCAAAGCAACAGAAACCACACACAGTGCAGGCAAAATATTAATGTTTAATATGACTATTACTGCTTGAACCTTTCTTTCAGAAGATACAGGAGAATAACCACACATTGCTGCCCCTGAGAACTTTAGAGTCCAGCTGTCGCATTCTAAAGACACACCCAGAATTTAGCAGAGCTTCAAAGAATGATAAAACCTTTTGGTCTCTCTCTCTCTAGCTCCAAATACTATGCCAAAGCATTGCAGCTGTATGCAATGGATCAAGATTGTTAAAAATGTCTCCTTTCAGAATAGTTCACCTTCCCAAGTTTCAAAGAGTACTCAGTTACTTAAATCATCATGCAGAAATTTTCACCATGGAAGCACTGACATATTTATCTGGTCGTGGAAATAGAAACAGCATTTGTGATATTTACAGAGTCAGCAAGACAACATAGGCCACACAGATTCACATGTGTATTTCAGAATTAACATTTTCAACACCAGAATATCTTAAATCACTATAACACTTGATCTGGCTAGCATGTAGAAATCAATACTTTTCTAACTACAGAGGATGGAATCACATTGAGCAATAAATTACCTACTTGGAATTGCACACAGAACCAGAAACAAAATAATACCGGGCCTGATAAAGTGGTTTGTACCACTTTAGAATCATATGGTCTTAGGATTCCAAAGTAAATAGGTGAAATTCAATGAAATTGTGGTAAACCCATACCCTAGTCTATCAGTTAGCCAGAGATGGAGAAACTGTGTCCTGTAATATTCAGAAGACAAACTAAGGAGATGTTCCTCTAGACAGATCCACTAATGAGGAGTTCTCAGAAGCCCAGTTTTTGTTAAACAAATTTAAGGAAAGACTCTACCCAATCAGAGTGCATTTTCTTCATATTGTTCACAAAAACACTGCTTCCATCACTATCGGTCATCCTGCATTACACTGGAAAGTTTCCCAGGCAGTGTTATTGGTGAAATTAGCTTTGCTGTTTCTTTCCACATAGGGATATCTAGGCATCCTAAGAGGGAGAGACCCATCCATCCCATGGCCCAAGGCAACAAAGGGTTTTATAGACAACAAAGACTCTTAAAATACATGGAAAAAGCAAATGAGGTCACATGATAGTCTTATGAAAAAGAGACACAGTGAAAAAGGGATGAAGAGCTAGCACTGGACACATAGGTGAAAGTTTGATGTTATCAGAGTCAAAAAATCTACTCACACACTGGTTACAAGTCTCTACTGAGCCCTAAGCAAGGCTCTGTTGCTCTTAGTTGCAGCTACAACTCAGAGCTATACCTACAAACAGCAACTGGACAACAATTTTAAGATACTTGCACATAAAACAGCGGGAAATACACACTACTTCATCTTTTCCAGAACAACTTTTATTTCACATCATAAAAAAGCATGACTTGTGGAAAATATCCCAGCAAGGATACATTAAAATGTTTGTCAACACGCCGTCCTATAGCAAAACACTTGTGGGTCTTTTCTGAGTGACAACTTCATTCTCAACATAGGTGAAAACTAATCTCTTGTTAAAAAAAGTCTGACTCACAGTATCATGATAGGGCAACAGGTTATAGAAATAAAAACAAGCAGGTGTAGAAATGTGAAACAAAAGGTGATTTTCAAAGGGCAGGGAGAAGGAGAAAAGAGGTGAAACTAGTTTAGAGAAGAACAAATAGGACTCAAGTACAGTGGTTTTTATTTCTGTGTTGAAAAGCAGACTGCCGTCCTCACTGTAAACACCTGGATCCTTTCCAAAAAAAATACCTTCAAGACCTACTCTGCTTATTATCTTGTCTAAAATATCTCCACATAGACAGTAGGTAGATTTGATAGTGTTTTTACAGTGCAAGGTACATAAGCATACATCTCAGTTTACCTCTACGCTCCCTTCAGAGATGGGAAAGAATTAGGGAAAATAAAAATAGTAAAGAGGACCACCCAAATCTTGAACTGGAGTGAGGCTGCCTTTGGAGGAGATTCAGGCATTCATTTTTGTTTTGTTTTTGAGGTTTTGAAAGCATTTTGCTTGGAAGCAGCAGTGAAAAGGCTTCAGTGAAGGAGCCACCAGGCATGCAAGCTACTGCCTCCTGAACTTCTGCAGAAGCAGAAGCCCCACTCTGCCAACAGCTCCAGGTGGCCCAAACACAGGCAGCTGCTGTGTCCATGGCAAGGTCCGTGCTTCCCGCGGAGGGAAGATCCATCCGCCCATGACACACAGCCCAAAAGGAACAGTGCAGCCACATGGCACACGCAAAGGCAGTACTTAAGCGATGGCGCTCTTTCCTCTTAGGAACCAAAAGTACTGATGCTCACAATGCAACCAAGTCCAACACAACAGATGATCAAAACCTCTGCCTTCATACATAGGAGTATTTGTCAACACTGACCTCCTGAACACTAAGGAGTGCTCCCATCACTGCTACGCAGACACTGAAGGCTGCCGTGTTGCCGTATTTAGGATTCTTCCCTAGGTTTCATGATTGGTCCTACAATTCTAGTATTACCAAGGTGCAGAGCAACCAGGCGGACTATATTCCTTCTCTATTGACCCTACCTCAAACTGACAAAGCTCTGTTTTGAAACCATACTAGGAAATCTCTAGGCACAATCACTTGAAAATATACATCATATATAAAAAAACCCCACAGATTAGTTCCAAGAACTGATGCAAAAATTACACACTGTTTTGAAATTTGAGCTAGTTCTGATCAGAAGCATACTATGTGCAGTGCTTTACTTCCTTGAGTGGAAATAGAAGTTATGCTTTATGCATCCATGCTTATGAATTCAAAACTTACTTTCCATGACTGTCCTCCTGTGTTTCTTAGAATTCTCTCTTTCCACAAATATTCTAGGGATTAACCTCAACCAAGCAATAATTAATGGAAATCCTATTCTAAATGGATGCAAAGTCAAAACAGAATCACGTTAGAAGTGGAAGACATTTTTAAAACAAGATTGTTACAGTATTTACTCATCGCTAGCATCAGATGGAGAGCATTGCTGGTACTTGGAGGCCCACAGCTACCTCTTCTGCGATCAGCTTCACTGATGCCTTACGTAAATCTAAATAGTCCCTCAAGTTATGCAAGTCTGAAATTTATGTGTACTCACTCACAGGCATGGTCCATACAAATGCAAGTTAATTAGCTCCATTATACCATACCAGATTAAATGGTATTTTAACTCCTCTCAGCAACCCTCACGTTATCACAAGGAAGCTTTCCTTCAGCGTTAAGTCTGATACCCAAGCCAGGAGAGCTAACGAAACACAACAACACCTTTCCTACTTGAAAGCATCCTGCTTACAATGAGAACAGTTAGCAGCGTGATACAGAGCACAAGGATGAACACATCAGCAGTTTACAAGTCTCTCTCTTCTTAAGGAAACCTGAAAAACGAACAATTGTTTTGCCTTGGTTGACCTTATCTCCAGCCCAGTGGGGACAACAAGGCCTTTGGTCCTGCGCCTCCCAGGCTCCTCCCTGAGCTCTCCAGCCTGGGGCTGCTGCAAGGGAAGAGCCCCCGGCCTTCACCTTCCCCCATTGCCCACGATGGGGGCCGCGGCCTTGCACCCGATGGAGGCACCACGCAGAGCGCCGAGCAGCGCGGCGAGGCCGGGCCTGCGGGTCCTCCGCAGCCGCCTCAGGCACCTTCTCCACCAGCCAGCAGCAGATGCGGCTGAACTGGAGGGAAAAAATTTCCATAGCTACTTCAGGCTGAGCTCTGAGGTATCACTGCTTCAAATAGGGTAAACTGAAAGGCAAGGGGTTAGCAGGCAGGTTTCAGCAGAGGGGCACTCTGTCTCTGCAATTACTTGCCTATGAAAAACTATGGGAATGTTAGTGAACATTCCCAGCTGTGTAGCCATATGTATAAACCATCTCTTCACAGCATTCGCTAGCCTCTTCCTTGTGCAACAGGAAATCTGATTTTTGCACTATTCTGAATGACAGAATGCATCCCAACCTTTTCCTCCCATTGACTAGTATTTTAGCCAATCTTTCTAAAAATGCGTAGAGACAGACAAGTCCTGTTATTTATTCTGAATTTTAATTGAGACCAATAGGAGTACTAGTCTCTGAAACACACCGGCATATGAAATTTTCAAGGACATTACCTTCCCTCTTTGCACCCCTGAGCCAAATATTGGAACAACTCTTTTTCCTTTATATTCCATGAAATAAAAATTAAATAGCTGAGAACAGCAAAGAGCCTACTGCGAGCCTGGAAAATTCTGTGCTCTTAGAGCAACAGCCTGAAAGTTCTTAATATCTCAGAGGAGCAAAGCCACAATGAGGAAATACTGTGTTCTATTTTAAACTCATCTGGCACATGGCAAAATATCCAATCTCAGAGCAATATACAGTTGCTGCTGTTATGGAAAGCTACTTCTAAAAAATTGGACAGAAACTAGGATGTTTGTGCACCCTTACATCCAAGGCTGCTAACGCAGGTTGCTCAGCTTGGGCTTCTTGTTTAATTCTGATCAGCCCACACTTGACTCATGTTGGTCAGTTCTCTGCAAAATAGTTGAACTGCTTTGTTCTTACTCAAAAGCTTTATCCAGAAGGAGAAAAGTGGTAAATTCTCTTCACTGTTAGCCAGAAGCACCATCTTTGGCAGGAAAGCATGCATGTCACTGGGGTGGTGTGCTCCTCTTTATTCCCCTTCACAATATTTTAGAAAAAGATCTATTCATGGAGCAGAAGCAAGGAACATTTAGAGGACGAGTAGATGTAATGTTGCTGAAAATAATCTTAATGCCACTCATTAGTGATTCCATCACAATCATCATTTCCGTCAGTGATTCCATCACAAAATTGATAATAAAAATGTATGAACCTAATGAAAAATCTCAAGCCAGTGTGTCTGCACTGACATGTACATTCTGGCACTAGGAACCTCAGCTTAAGATGAGCTAAATACTATTTTGGTATCCCAAAACAGGTCACTAGTAAATGAAGGAACACAAATCATTTCCATTAGCTTTGAAAGTGTGGTGGTGGCAGCATTCATTACTTCCCATTTCTCCTTTGCTTAGTGCTCAGTTGCATGTTAAAAAAAAAAAAAAAAAAAAAGATTCTTCCAGAGGGACTATTCTCTTGAATTATCTACAGCTGGAGTACTTGCCAAAACAAGGAACAGAAGCATTGGTTTCATCTTCATGACTCGTGCAAAGAGTTTATAGCAGTCGTAGTGAATTGAGCTCTCAGACTACATTTGTAGGGTAAGCCCCCAGATGGTGCCAGAACAGAAAAGGTTTACAAGCTGAAGCTAAAATGAAGATATTCCAAAGCACAGTACTGCTGGAAAAATCAACTAACCCCACATGAGTGTTTCCAGGTTTTTCATGATGTCATCATTTTATTCTACTGCTGTCATAATGCTCAGGATCTGTCAGTGTTGTAACGCCCAGCCAGAACACCTCAGGCAAGCACAGTGTCTGGTAGCAATGTGTTTCTCTAGCGTCTTCGCAGCATTTTGGTAGAGTTCAGCTTGGTCAAACACTTGATACCAGGACAGAAGCCAAGCTCTCCCAGTCCTTATCGTGCTTTTACATCAGTTTTATTAACACAGGCAGAAGAGAAAGTCTTCTGAAATATAAGAATTTTTTGACTTTTAAGTCATGAAGGACACTGGATAAACATATGACAAGATTGTACATAGCATCTCTTAGATCATTCCTAAAACTATTTAGCAAGAGCTGGTCCAGAAGAGATGAGGACATCTGAAACAGATATATGGTTAGCTGGTAGACTTACTTTGCAGAGAATCTAGAGCAGAAAAAAAGAAATGCTCAAGTGTCAGAAAATAAAAGCAGACTTTACACACAAAAATTTATGGAGAAGTCCTAGGTAAAATATGGCTGCTGAACAGTAGCAAAGTTTAACTTTGTCTAACCACTATCTGCGGTTAATATTGTTAATACTACTGTGGTTACATTACTGTTTTACACTTCAAAACTACAAGTCAGTACCCTGGCCTGAAAGATGGACATTTCTTCATCAGTCTTTAGACAAATGATAAAAGGCAGAAAGATGCAACTGCTATCAAGGATGCAAAACAGATTCATAAAGGAGACAATTTGATTGACTGTGTTTTTAGAAGGCATCCAAGATTCTTTTGCATAAGAACCCAGATCACATATATGAGTCTCCTAACACAAGGAAGTTAAACAGTACAAAAGAAAAAAAAATGTGTAACTTTTTTATGCATACTTCTCTTAGTATGTTTATGTAAATATAACCATACTTTCCATTCTTCCTGCTTAGAAGAGACTACCTTCCATTCACACAAGAAATAAAACTGAGATTATGAGACAACAGAAAACCTTTATCAGTCAGAGGCATCAGTTTAATTACTGCAGCACATGAGCCTGAACTGTTAACACAGGGATGTGTGCTATAATTCATAAAACTAGATCACAGTTTCAGTTCCTGAAGACTTGAACACATTCTTTGGTTTCCATTTGATATGGTTTGTTTGAAAGTTCCAGCTGTTACTTTGAGCATGAGTTCAAATAAAATCATCTCTCTAAAGAAGTTCAGTCAAAAATGCCAAGTTCTGGATCAAAACTATGCAAAAGAAGGATCATTACAATTTTCAAGACAACAAATTCCTTGAAAGTCATTAGAGGTTAGCTTGGATATTTCTCAGTAGCCTTGATGATCAGTAAGTCACGTCCTTGTATTTAGTCCAGTTGAAAGACTGTACAAATATTTTCTGTGCTTGAAATGACCTCAAAATATTCCAAAGGCAAAATGCATGTTTTAAACATCCAGTTAGTTCATCCTATGTGAAAAAAAACAACCACCAAAACCCCCAAAACATCAAGACAAAAATACACGCAAACACCTAACATATCCTTCTTTAGATAGGAGTTCCTATAGACTTAGTAGTTCTCTGTACTGATTTCTTGGAGACAGTTTAGTAGCTAAACCAGTAATCTCTAAAGTATGTCATTCCATTGCAAGAGAAACTGTATGTCCAAGAACCGAACAGCAAAATATCTGTGTGCATACCTTTCTCTTGATTAATCACTATTTTTGCATTTTTCATTTTATTAAATATACTGCATTACAAGAAAACAGAAAAAGAGAAAAAAACAGAAAAAATATGTTCTGTGGAGAACAGAAAAAAAGGGATAAAATAGAGACTGAGACACTCCATCAGTATGAAGGATTCTATTTTGAAGATTTTAAAACCTATTGAGTCATACCATCTGCCAGATGAATTTTACTCTATAGTGACTCTGCTTTGCCAGCATGAAATTATCTCATACAAAGAATTTTACTGTATTCTGATGAGGAAGAAAAATGTTTTCATCCACAGCTCCTAAGACAGCAGGACTGGTGTTTACTCCAGGGTGCTTAAGCAGCCAGGCTTGGCCCAGAGGAATAATGGATATCGCATGTGCTCCGGCGCGCTAGCCAAACAGAGACTTTTCAAAACCTAACAAAAAACATTTTGTCCCTTCCTGAAATAGAGTGTATGAAAATACAAATGTGGGAGACAGAAGAGCGTAAGTCAAGTTTTGGCTCCCCATTACATTAAACAGGCAAGAAGGTCTCTTCCTTGACTGAGAAATGGAGGCATGTATGTCCTGTGCTGCATTAAAAGCGTAGAGAGCTGTCTGTCTTTTAGACTGAAGCACTGAGATCTGACTTCAGTTTCAATGGGAAATACTACACTTGACAACTGGGCTTTTATCTTGACACTTGTTTGAGCCTACGTTTGCCTTCTCCCCCTCTTTTTTTTTTTTTTTCCCCAAGAACAGTCTCTCAGAAGCTTGCAGTACTACAGAATTCACATTACTGTATTTATATTCTTTTCTAAGCAGAAAATTCTTTTGCCTACCCAAGCATGACAGATTGATTCTGGTGGAGCTGAGAAGCCTTAATGTCCAATTATTGGGAAAGCTGCATGCAGGAGCTGGCTCAAGAGGGATTTCCACAACCATACCCCTCACAGAAACCTGAACAAAACTTACAGCTCTCTGTCTTTAGACTGTTTTAGACATGGTCTAATCAGATTTGTTTTATTTACCTTTTCCTTTGGGTTTAGCTTCTGCTTTGAAATTAGACTGTGCCTGTGACTTCTTCATCCTTGTCTGTATTAAATGTGACAAAATACTCTTTCATTTGGCTCTCAAACTTGAATCTTTCCTTCCCTGGACAGCTGCAGGCATTAAATTGTCAACAAATTCATTTCATTAACTGAAACAGTAGAAAGAGAACTGTAAAATTATGTTTTTCCTCGCTAAAAGGAGGTTTTCAAAATCTTCTTAAACCTAGGAATTTCGCTTATCTATAATTTAAATCCTCAATAACATAATAAGAAATAATCACAGTCTGAACTGCAGCACTTACGCTGCTTCACGTAGGATCAAATTTTTTCCAGTGCAGTAGTTTTGGATTCACCCCTCATTACAGAGGACGACTGAGGGGAACAGTGAATGTCAGCCCCCTTCTTTTTAGGCATCAGTAGCAAGAGGCAGATATGATCTTGGATGGTCTTAAGATATTGGGCCCTGCTCTTGCAAGAGCTGTATGCAAATTTCTGACTTTTCTAACAGAAAAGTCACTTCTGGAGGATGTTTTAGTTGCTCTGGAATGAGCATATGCCCATTGCTCCAGGAAACTTCAGGAAAAAAAGGAGTGGTCATAGATCTGCTGCAGAAACAAAGGCCAAATGTCTTTTAAAAATACAAACAACAGGACCTTTTTCCTTCGTACACTGGTAACCTTTCAATTTCGGAACTGGGTTGTCTCACCAGAAGAGCATGTTGCTTCATGCTGTCTTTTCTGTATTTCATACCCCTAACATCTCCAGGGCACTTAAAAAATACATACAATTAGGAAAGGAACAATAGAGCTTGTAACACATAACAGCGGAAAGGGCATCAGTAGCACTCTTCACAAGGCTGTGACAGAATGCATTACAGTAAAAAGCAAACAAGATGTCCATTAAGATACTGAAAATAAATAGAACACACAATCACAGAATGGTTGAGGTTGGAAGGGACCTCTAGAGATGATCTAGTCCAACCCCCCTGCTCCAGCAGGGACACCTAGAGGACAGGGCACAGGGTGGTGTCCAGGCAGCTTTGGAAGATCTCCAGAGAAGGAGACTCCACAACCTCTCTGGGCAGCCTGTGCCAGGGCTCTGTCACCCTCACAGTAAAGAAGTTCTTCCTCATATGGAGATTAAACTTCCTATGCTTCAACTTACACCCGTTACCCCTTATCCTGTCACTGGCTACCATGGAGAAGACCCTGGCCCCATCCTCCCTACACTCACCCCTCAGGTACTTGAACCTGTTGATCAAATCTCCTCTCAGTCTTCTCTTCTCCAGGCTAAACAGGCCCTGCTCGCTCAATCTTTCCTCATACAATAGATGCTCCAGTCCCTTAATCATCTTTGTGGCTCTCCGCTGGACCCTCTCTAGAAGCTCCATGTCCTTCTGGTGCTGGCAATCCCAGAACTGCACCCAATTCTCCAGGTGCGGCCTCACCAGAGCTGAGTAGAGGGGCAGGATCCCCTCCCTCGACCTGCTGGCAACGCTCCTGCTGATGCAGCCAGGATCCTATTGGTCTTCTTGGCCACAAGGACACATTGCTGCCTCATGGTTAACCTGTTGTCAACCAGGTCTCCCAAATTCCTCTCTGATGAGCTGCTTTCCAGCAGGTCAACCCCTAATCTGTCCTGGTGCCTGGGGTTATTCCTCCCCAGATGCAGGACCCTGCACTTGGGGTTATTCCTCCCCAGATGCAGGACCCTGCACTTGTCCTTGTTGAACCTCTTGAGGTTCCTCTCTGCCCAACTCTCCATCCTGTCCAGGTCCCTCTGGATGGCAGCGCAGCCCTCAGGAGTGTCGGTCACTCCTCCCAGTTTGGTGTCATCTGCAAACTTGCTGAGGGTGCCCTCTGTGCCCTCGTCCAAGTCATTGATGAACAAGTTGAACAGCACCGGGCCCAGTACTGACCCCTGGGGGACACCACTGGCCAAAGGCCTCCAACCAGACTCAGCCCCATTTATCACCACCCTCTGGGCTCTGCCATCCAGCCAGTCCTCAGTCCACTGCACAGTTCATTCATCCAGTCCACACTTCTGGAGCTTTCCTATGAGGATGTTATGGGAGACTGTGTCGAAAGCCTTGCTGAAGTCAAGGTAGATAACAGCCATGGCTCTCCCATCATCCATCCAGCCGGTCACCTCATTGTAGAAGGCTATCAGATTCGTCAGACACGACTTTCCCTTTGATGAATGCATGCTGAGTACTCCTGATCACGATGACAGTAACTTACTTTATATTGTTAAAACAGTGCAATTGTGAAGCTGTAAGAGTAAAGCTGGATCCAAAGCATGGCACCGGTCACCAAAAAAGATATACTTCTCTCTAAATTTTATCATTTTAGGTTTGTCACTCCATTTTATAGCAGATTCTCAATGCGAGAGCTGGAGTCAGTGATACCAGCCATGAGGACTGTCAAATGCATTCATCTGTGTTTTAAAGCCTCCTTGAGGCTCACCTTTCATGTGCCCGGGCATCCCTGACCTAGGATCACTTCAACAGCTTGCCACGGACACAAGATGGCAAGATTTTTTGTCTTCAAAATTTTCAACCAGTTTATTTCCAAACAGCTGATGAAATCTGAAGAACCTCAGGCCTGGGCTCAATTTCAGCACAATTTCAAAAATGTCATCTTGTTACACAGAACTACTCAGATTTAATAAGTCAGTGCTGCAAAGCCAGGACAAGAAAAGCCAAGAGCTGTGGCTCCTGTCATAATGAACACATCTGCCAGACAAGATACATTATTACTTGGAGTTTTTAATTAAGCATCGAATTCCCACCTGTTCCAGCAAAACAACCTCACTAACAAAACAAGTACTTTTCCCATCTGATTTACATCACAGCCACACAAACTGTTGCAATGGGAGAGCTGAGGGTGAAATACTATAGTCTGGAGGGATAAATGAGTAGTGGAAAAAATGTTTGCATCAAAGCACTTCAGCTCCAGCTTGACAATAGGAAGTTCTCAATAGATTAGCAGCAGATGTTAATGCAGTGTACAATATGCAAAGGAAGCCAATTTCTTCTTCGAGCCCCTTTTTCCTATTTACCACCAAGCTGCAGGTACTTATCATCCTGGGTCTACATCTCATTATTGGGCTATAGCCTGTGACATTCCCTAAACATCCACATTGTTTCCATGAAGTTCCATCTTAGAACTGTCCAGAAGAGCCTCTACAGCAAACACTAAAACCAATTAAAATCCAGTTGGAAGCTTCCCATGAGCAGACACATGCAGTGGTTAATCTTATCCTAAAGGCATGATACTACTTGCATTAGCAGCCCTGTGAGAGCCAAACACAACTCTCTGACTAAATCAAATTGGGACAGACTCACTTTGCATTCTGCCACTTTTAAAGCAGCAGAGTTAAGAGCTATCATTTGAATCTGTGTTTTAGTTACTTCTGGATGGTTTTTAGTTAGATTGGGTGGCAAAGGGGAGAAGAGTTGCCATTTCAGAGTTGAAATACCATTACTGTTTGAGTTATAAAAGGACAAGGTTCACTGATTTTTCTGCAGACTATTCCCTTTCTTCCCCCACAGAGCACAACACAGCAACTCTGAGCAGCTGGAATGACCTTGGCACAGTTAAGTCTTTGTCTTTGTGCATGTCATGCTTAGTCTTAAGACTAGGAAAAAGCTACTAAGTTATCCAGTTCTTTTTCTAATAATCAGATCATTCATGGGGCTACTGGTTAGAAGCAGTGAAGCCATCTATAATTTGGTTAGACTTCTTAAATCTGTATTTCAATTCGCCCATCTTCATATTGAATGGAAAAATAAGGAAAACTAAGACTGCTCATGGCAGATACTCAGAAGGTACCAATCACTGTGATTTAATTGGTTCTGAGTCCAAGAAACCTTTAAAGAAAAGCAAAGCTGTTTCCTCAGGTCCTTGAAAGATGGTCAAATCCTACCTTTTGTGCACTTTCTGAAATCAATTAATTGGCTCTGACTGCTGATAGAGTCTCTCCATTGAAGAGTTTTGATGTATAGTTTATGCTTGACTTCAAAAGAGATTCTTCCACAGTCAGAAAGAGAGGAATGTTTGATGAGATGAATTTTAGTGCTGAGCTTCTCCAGATGAGGCAGACAAACACGGCTCATCTTTACAGCAGCAGTGAGAAGCACAGCTCTGATATACTTGCACAGCTACTCAGTATTAATTAAAGCAGAAAAAAGCAAGCTTTTTAGGGAGAGATTGTTTCATCAGACAAAAAGCACTTTCTCCCACTTTTCTTCCCCTCAAAAAGAAACAAACAACATAAAAAGCAAGAATAGAATTAGAAAATTAAGTTGTGTAAGCTATTTGACTTGTTCTTTCCTTCTCCTTGAAGTATTTTACATACACAAGAGAAACACACTCCCCTGATGTAATTAGGAAAAATAAAGTATTTAAATTAAATCACAAATATTTTACAGCAGAAGTAATGCACAGTTTCAAAAGCAACCCACTATAAAAAAACTATTATAGTCCAGTTCTTGTATTAAAGCATTAAAGTTACCAAGTTATTCAGTTTGTATTTAACTGCTCTGCATTTTACAAACTCCTATTTTTTTTTTCACAAGGCAAGGTGCCCTTGTACCATCACAGCCACAGATCCTACTTCAGCTGCTCTTGCTCAAACCACTAAGTTTTCACAACTGCTAACACCTGCTCCAGGGAGACTTACTGGTGGCTTGCAAGTGAAAGAACTGCAGGAGGATTTGGTGAGCATCAACGTCCTACCCTGCTCCACCAAGCACACAGCAAAACCCAGGCAGCTGAACAAAAGAGCATTGCTTTAGAAAATATTTCACACTTATTCCATTTCCAGTTGTAATTGTACTCTTCAAAAATCTTCACATGTAGCTCGCTTGTGATCGTATAGTAACTGCAAATAAGGAAAAGAAGGCAGGCAAACTGACACCTTTAAAAAGTGCTGCTGCTGAACACAAAAGCTAAACCCTCATCAATGTAAGCAGCAATGCTATCTCTCCTAGGCAGGTAGCATGTCTTTCTACAGTCATTAATGCCAAGTCAAGCAATTCAGGGCTCTGTGTATATTTTACCATTTCATATCCTCTTCAATTATTTTTTTCCTAAACAGCAGTAAGTAATAAGTGTCTCATCTCCAGAAAGCAGCAGTTAAGAGCTTATAGCTTCTACTAAGAACCCAAACCATTTAGGTTTCACTGCAAGCGCCTGTGTTACAAAGAGGAGTTCCTTATCTGTGAGGACTCCAACATGCCTGCCATGATATTAAATCGCGGCACACACTACTGAAAACTAGAGAAGTCTTGGCTGCTTCAAAGATCATGCGGGGATGCTTGCTAGGCTCAATACCTGCAGTGCCAAAACCCTGTGTGCTTGCAGGGTGACCCTGAAAACACGGCAGTTAAAGTGTTTTGACATGTGACAGCGACAGCACCTTCAGGATAAGGCTCAAACCCAGAGCTGCGTTTATGATTTTGAGAGTTGCTTATTTATTCAAAGCCCATTCTAACCAAAAAGAGCCAGATTACCTACACTTTACTGTTTTCCTAAGACATGCTAGTGGGCATTTATTAGTCTATCATGGAGCGCTACTGTGCATAATGAAAATCAGATTACATTACCTAAATAAACAAACAAAGTGCACATTGTGGCGCATCACCATTGCTATTTTACTGTGTAGGTGATAATTTGTGCAATTTGCAAGTCCTCTGCCAGTCATGAGGGCAAATTAGAGAAGCCTACTGCTTATCTTCATTACATTGGAAATGGAACTTCGTATAGGATGACAAATCCATTTCATGGCAATGTTCAAGGTTTCTGAATTGGATTCTGCAAAGGGAAGGTAGCAAAACCTTTTGAACATTTTCAGAAAGCATCATTGTGTTGTTTGCTCTGAAGGTCTCTTTTTGCTCTCTATCTGTAATTCTTCCTTTGTCTTTGGACAGACATGATTAGACAGTCCTATAAAATAATTTCCAATGAAAAGTATTCTAAAAAGCTGTCTCATCAAAATATTTTGCACTTTGACAAAGCGCTATTTTCTGTGAACTTGCTGTGAATCAGAAATTCTTTAACCATCTCTAATTAAACTACTGAAGCAAACAATGTTTCTAGTATAGTAACCCAAGATGATAGAACTTTTAGTTTTGATATTAAATTACCATTTTCTTCAATGTAGTAAAAACTGTACAGACTTATTTTAAAAGTATGCACATGAGAGCTTACTGTCTGTAGAGAGGATTAGCAGAGCTGTTATTTAAGACTGCAGGTAGAATGAGTATGTAATTAACTTTGTTGATTTAAGAATATCTACATAAAAGATATCCATTGCTTAAAGTGAATTATATATTAAAAAAAAACCCAAAACATTCAGATAAAAAGTCAGAGCATTAAATCTGTCTTGACACAAATTATTGTGAAAAACATCAGAAAGTTTTTCTTATTTCAGATTTCTACAGAAAAGTTTACATTCACCTTGTATTGAAAAACAATGCTGGAACTTGAAAGCAGCTTTTGCAGTCACTCACAACAGCTCCTATCCCTGCTTTAGGAAGTCTGAGCACACACTGCCCCAAACTCTGCATGTCTGCAGTCGGATTCATTAGTCTCTATAGTTGCTAGTAAGATCTGGCACTAGTTAAGCAAGACTTACACTGAAAATAATTTTCAAAACCAGGAGGAGAGGAATACTTTATTAGAGCAGACAATATCTGCCCTGTTTTGACTTCTTCTTCCACCTGCATTTTTTTCTGTGTCATATTCTATAATGCTGTTTGGGAACTAGCAAGTACATGATCACACCAAAAAGGTTCGGTGCCTTGTTTTAAATATGCATTCATGACTTTAGCTTTAACATACCTAAAAAGCCTTGAAAACATCCTTTCATAGAGAATCCCACTTTTCCCAAAGAGAATGAGTGACACACCAGGCCAACCTTACAGTGTTAAGGCATGGTCTAGTCTGGAACTCTCTTTATGAGATATTACCTGGTCAGAAATTTCACAGCATATGATTATTCTGAAGGTATTGATGACAACATCTGGCCTCTCAGTTCAAAGGGACACTGTAAGAAACCTGCTCCATCCCCTTTGGCTCATTTGGAGAGGAGCAGGGGACATGAGGGAAACCAGCTGAGCAGTTCCCAAGGCTTTCAGGATCCAGGCTTGCCAGATGAAAGTTGTCTGCAAATGAGTAAAGGATTTTTTTCCCAAATATTTTATGATAATAGTTTTTGAAAGTTTGCTTCATACTGAAACAAGCCTCCTGTTCAAAACTGTGCAATCCTCTACAGAAGAATATTACCTGTATGATCATATCTCAGCTTGCAAATCCCTTCCAGTGCCTGGTCTACTTTTGTTAGAGAGCAACAATGATTCTAGTTCCATTTTTACATCAAATCTCCTTAGCACTTCTGACATGTGGCAGCTGTCATAAAACAGAACAAGTAAAAGTCATTACTGAATACCCTGAACAGGTATTTTTATTTGAGATTTGTTAATAGTAGTTTTGAATCTGATAAAAGTTACTTTAAAAGTTCATTAAGAATTTTCCTACCAGCTCCTGAGGCATAATTATATTTTGAATGCTAGTTTCCTAATAGAGCAGAAAACATCCAGATAAAATTTATTTGTAACATGCATAGAATACTGCATCTCCTGGTAGTTACTGTTTCTGCAATCTCCTATTAAATCATGTTAATCTTGGTTACTATTTTTGTTTCCTGGTAGTAACCAAAGCCATTTCCAAAGAGGAAGTCTTGGCTTCTGCATGCATATGCATAGAAACGTCCAAATCAGCTATTACAGGACAAGGGCTTTAGAAAGAAATAGGTAACACCTGCTTTTGTATAATAAGGAGAACAATGTTCAGTGAGCAGTTTGTGCTAAGTACTTCTGCAGTGATTCAGTCACATTTTCCATGTGTAATGTTCTATGGGAAAGCAGTGAAGGCAATTGAAATATAATATTACACATTATAAACTATTCTCCATCCCTGTAAAACTACTTGTGAGAGGTGTGGCTCCCGGCAGAGATACCTACTTTGTTAAACAGGTGCTCTTGCAGTCAGAAAGTATAAAAATATATGTCATAAAACCGATTTGCCTTATAAGACATCCTGAAGCAAATGCTTTTACTTGTCCATCCTCCCAGTGATGATAGCACATGTTCCTGCTCTGGGTTTTCTGGAGTCTGAACTGGAAAAAACCCATCACTGCTAATGTTCTGTAGCCAAATACATGTAAAGTGTACAAGGCTTTAACAGCAGCACTCACGGTGACCTCTGAGCCCAAACCACATTAAATTACTCTAACAGATATTAATGGCTTAATGAATTCTTTTCTATTTCTCTTAGGTCAAGACACTCTCCCCCATTTCCGTTTCCTTATTTAACGGACAACTTTATAAAGCACACATTTTGTACAGTGCCTTCCTCGCTATTTTCTGAACAGACACATGGCATGCTAAGACACACAGTAATCCAAGGAGTTTTCAGTTTCAGTTTTGTGTTTTTTTTATTACAACATTTTATATTGACTTATTTGATGTAAGAATTCACAATGTAATGCTTTTGAAGCTACTTGTTAGGACATTTAGTAATTACTTCCATTTTCTGAATTGATTTTTACTCTTAAATACAAATGTTAGATCAAAAATACTGTTAATGCACTGATACTGATCCATAACATCTTCATAAAAGTGATCAGCTGAACACAGATTAATCTTCCTTGCCTTCTTTGCTTATTACAAAAGGCAAAGCTTTTAAATAATTTTCCCACTCTTATTTATTTATTTATTTCAGATGGAATCCTGAGCATTCATGGCTTTTTTCCCCTCCTTGCTCATCTGATATTTGCTTTGTGGTGAAACATATGGTAACATTCTTTAACACTGCTTTCTACACAAATGCCTGTACTGTATTTAAGAACTGGTGGAAGAGTGGAAGACAGTTGGGGATTCATTTGAGCCCGATATGAAGCCTGACAGAGTGGTGACTCTAGCTTTATTATTTAACCATGCAAGCAAGGAACAGGCAACTCAGTGTTAGCCATTTTCAGCATGTAACTAGACCACTGTGTCAAAACAAGTAATTAAAAGACACAATGCCTATAATCAATTGCATACAGGTTATCTTTGATTGCTCTTGCAAAGGACGAATTACACACACGTCTTCTGCAAACCAAGGGGGAAAAAATAAAGGAGCTCCATTATCTTCCTTTTAAGCTCACTTCTCAGTGAAAACAAGGACGTTTCTATTCTGAACCTTCTGGTTTAATTAAAAGGACACAAACATCAGATGATGTTGCAGTATATCGAATGTTGCCCTGAAACAGCAAGTGATTGAGTGGCTGGGGGTGGGAGGACGTCCTTTGCATAAAGGCCAGTCTTTTTCGCCCTGGCCATCTGTTTGCTCCTGGTGAAAAGCCCTTTTGCTGGTGTCCTGGCATTGCTTTGTCACTGTGAGCTTGAAGGACATTCAATCTTGCATCTTATACATGCTGCTCTGTGACACTCCACAACAAGAGAGCTTTTGTTCTGGCTAAGGGTCCCCCTGCTCAGAACTGCCAGCTTGAACATCAATATTCTTACGGGATTGTCCATACAGGCAGAGAGGCGAAAAACACATTCTGCTGCACACATTCCCTCAGAGTTTCTAACCCGCCACGTTACACCTCCAGAGCAGTTAAATCCCTGCCTGTACTATTCAAATGTGGCTTCCACTTATTTCCGCCAGTGAATGAACTAGCAATTGAGCATTTCTGGCTAGATCAGATCTGCAGATGTAGACCTTTGCTGCTGCAGCTTCAGTGCTGCTGAGGCTTGTGCCTGCTGTCTCCCGGCGGGCTGGAGGCACGCAGTGATCTGCAAGCATTTGTACGTCTCTCTGCCCTTTGCGTTACAGCCGGTCGCATACAGCAAGGCTACAACCTTCAAGGGAGGATGTTGGTATTTCTATCATTAGTGTCTATGGCTGCTGTTAAGACGTGGGGCGGGGAGCTAAAATAAGCATAGAAAGCTTTCCAGGGAAAGTATCCCAAAGATAAAAGGAAGTGAAAAACATTTCTGAATTCACAGAGATGTATTACTCTGAGCCATCATATATTAAGGCCTTCCGTATTCAATTGCTTTTATCGAAGGGCATAATAAGGTTGAGGAAAAAAAGAGCTGCATGGTATAGATTGGTAAGGATTTGATATTTCATGCCTAAATATTAAGCAAGTCATAAATCACAAGAAAAATCCCCACAATCTGTCTTGTTAGTGCCATGTTCAAAGCAGTTCAGACTGCAGAAGCGCTTGTCTTGGTGTCTATCAGAAGCCTGAGGAAGCCTCTGATAAAGGAAAACAGGTCAGCGCAGCACACAAAGAGCATTTAGGCTCACGCAGGGTCCCACAGTCATTAGGTTTGATTATGGCCCGCTCTCAGGCCTTGATTTTATACATCTGGAGACAGAAGGGAAGCAGAAGCATCATGCGCGTGGCCACTGGGCTGAACCTCTGCTGTTCCTGATGGAGAGGAGCCACCACAGGCTTCCAGGCCTTGCCTGAGACAGGACTAGGGTTGATGCTTGGTGTCCATTTTCAGGCAATACTGACTTTGGCCCAGCAGGAGGTGCCAGTTCTCCTAGTGGTTTCCATAGATGGCAAAGGCTGCTGGGTCCTTTCTTTGGCCAAAATGTTGGAAGGAATATGGCAGAGACTAGAGGTGTGTTTGAAATAATATTAAGGGATGACTATTGTTTCCCTCATCATCTGTTATGCTGGGCAGCTCCTGCAAGGTGTTTCCTGGAGCAGAGTTCACACCAACTCAGTGTCTGCAACGCCTGGCAATTGCTTAGAGGTGCCGTGGCTTAAAAATGATCCTACTTTATTTCAGCAGGTGGCACATAGGAGTAGGCAAAAGAAAGGAAAAAAACTCAGAAAATAGGTGCCCATCCAGTGTTGCCAGCTCTCTGAGTGTTTGAGAAAACTAAACAATTTTTTTTCCCCAAAATTTTTATTTTATGGCCAAATTGCAGGACATCTTCTATTCCTGGACCAAAAATCACTGCAGATGTCAATGACATCTGATCTGTCATTTTCTGTGTAAAAGGCATGAAATTAAAGATAAAAAGTACTGGCATAAATGTCTCTGAGGAAATTATGGTACACAAAACTGCTTAAAATTACTAAAGAAGAGAAGAGCAACATAAAAAATATGACCAGGTATCTTTATCTGAGTGTTGTGTAATAAAATCAACAGGAAAGTGAGTGGTATCCCTAACATTTAAATTGATTATGAAGAATGTCAAACCCCTAGAATCACAGTGGGATTCCCTTTCTTTAAGAAAAAGGTTTGACATAGCTCTTTCTAAAGAAGACGATGCTGTGAAATTTCCAGCCATGACAAACACTGATCGTGTCCTCTTAAAACAACCAAAAGGAACCTGCAGACCAAAAAATGTCTTTGTCTGTGCTTTGTCTGAAAGGACAGAAAACACATTTCCTGACGGGTTTGGTGTCATATGTTCAGATACTCTTAGTCACATGGTTACACACTGGAGATTTACTTCTGTGAAATGCCAAAGCTGTCAGTCACAGTGATTTATTGCATGCCCTGTTCTCAAAGCATTCTGTGAACAGAAGCTGAAATTTCCAGAAGCTACTAGGATTTTTTTAGCTAAAAATGGATATGCACAAAGAAACTAAGCAGAGAAAATAATATATTCTAGGAGACGATCACAAGCCAATATGGATTTTTATTTTAATAACATGGATTTCGCAGGTCTTCAGAGATAATGCTACAAATAAGCATTAGTCTTGAAATCAATAGATATTTCAACACATGTTCAACACATAGAGAAAAATTCGCAGCTGCTGCAAAAATCTAAAGCAGCACGACACCTGTAGAAACAAACAAACAAAAACATCAGTATTTGTTATACATTGAGGAGTACGCACGTGGATGAACACGTATTGTCACGTGCACTTCCAGACTTGGAAATGAAATGCCAATTGAAATTAGGTCCATATAGCGCAGATACTTCTACTTTAAAGGCGCCAAAGGAAAGTTGGGCAGGGTTCAGGGCTGCCACCAGGCTATATGTTTTAGTCCATGCAATGCTGGCCACGTGGGTGCCTTGCGAGGCTGCAGAGGCCTGGAGGGGCTGGCGTGGAGTTCCTGAAGTTCCCTGCCTTGTGACACGGGCAGTGAGGAGGCGCCGGCCGCCCAGCTGGGTCAGGCCAGGGCCACGTGCGGATCCCCATAAGCGCTCGCCCGTGGAAAGTCTCGAGCATGGAAGTTGCCTAAGGAAGAGCAGCTTCAATGGCGGAAAGCAGATTCTCTAATAATTCTGAAAATCACTCATCTGCTGCCATGGACACGTTTTGATACAAGGAGAGGGACTAGAACTTTCCAGCTACCTAAGGGCATGGAGATAACCAACAATATGGCTTTGAATTCGGCCCTTTTTGAAGACTCGAGAAATAAAAATGCTCTGGAAGGATTTTGCTCTTTGAAGAACTGTGATAGATTTCACATTTGTGGCCTAAGGAATTTTTAAATTGCTTTTAGTCATGCACATTATTTTGCCCATGTCTTAAGAGAACAGAAGCCTTATCACCAGTAATACACGCTAATAATGCACATTTGTGTCATCTCTTCCAAAGTGTCCTCAGAGATGTAGGCACAAAGGTCCAGCTGGGCATGTCCATGCTGAAGCCATGGACATGCCTCTCACTCCCCACACCCATATACCCAAACTAAGAATAAAAGTGACATTGGTAGAAGTACCTTATCTTGACTTCCTTGCTCGTGTCAGGAATGTATTGTGCACCAGCATTATCTGACTGTGGAACAGTTACGGAATACTGAATAATACTGCTTAAATGTCAGTGGACTTTAGAAGGGGCAAATTCCCCTACTAATTGGAGAACAAAGATGTACTAATGCAGTTGGTGCTTACTTACTATACAATAAAGATATATGAAACTGCATGTGAAAGATTTACAGATGGTAAAATTATTCCTCCCACTGGTGTTAGCTAATATATATACAAGTAATTTCGTTTAAATGGGTTTTTAAATACTACGATGGTTGCTATATTAAAATATACAGGAGAGGAAATTCTAAGACTATCAGTCTGGTGAAAAGATTCATTAGAATGCAATGTATTAGTCTGTGGACTCATCTCCTTGATGTATCCCAACTGCATCACTGCATTGACAATTTGAAATCAGGCAAGAAAACACACTAGAAAAACCTCTACACCAAAAGCTATTACTCCGGAAGGCTGTTGGACTACCTATGCTAATGGATCCTTCCCATCTTGAAAGTCTATGAATCATGATCAGGAGTAGGTTTAGCACAAAAATCAACTTATGCAAGTCCATGTTTAGGCAGCCCAAGGGCTTTCAGCACAAAAAGCAACAAGAAAAGGTTTTAAAATAAATCAGATGAGTACAGAAGGAGGTAGTTATGCTAAGTCCTGGTGAACTGAAGAATAAATCAACTCAGGGCTCAAGTAAAAGAAAAGGAGACCGGTAAGGTTAGAAAGGGAATAATGGCAATTTATCTACATTTTCTCCACTTTCACGTACATTCATTTACTATGCTATTTTTGCTTTCACATCTGCCTACATCTTACTCTCTTTCGATGTCTTTGCAACAATTTGAGGTTGGACTAGATGACCTCTAGAGGTCCCTTCCAACCTTAAGCATTCTGTGATTCTAGGATTTTTGCTCCTTCATTGTCTATCTTCTCTCTTACACCCTCTCTCCCTCTTGCAAGCTGTCAGTGTCTCTCAAGGGAAAGAGCATCTCACAAAATTAAACGGACTCCCCCAAGTACAGATACTTTTGGAGATTTACTTGCAGCTGCCGTAAAGAGAGGTCAATTATGTCAACTTTTTGAAATTCCATTTCCTTAAATGTAGATACACAAGTTAATGCTCCGGCATTCAAAGGAAGTTTCTCACCACCTGTGAAATGAATGTCAATTATTTACATACCTAGATGAAACTCTTAGCCTTCATATAGATTACACATTGAAACAACCCTTAAAAAGCACTCTTAAATTTCTACCTCTTTCCTTCTGTAAGAAACAGATTCAACAATGTTGCAGAGTGAAACTGATGGATTTTTTCATTTAAATTATGAAAGAGTTACACTTCTTTATGAAATAATAGTCTCTTAAAGCAAAATAAACATCCAAAACTAAAATGATCATACAAGGACACGGTAAAGCATGATTTCTTGGGGTCTGGTGAATTATTGCTTGAGCAGGAGGGAGTGTGGATACGTGAAACAGAAACAGAAAAGTGAAGAGCATCACAGGGAAAGGAAAATCATGACCAAGAAGCAGCACCACAGAGCTGGACAAGCTTTGTCTATAGCCCATAAGAAGGCAAGAAACAGAAGTCTGATGCTAAGAGTCAGCAGAAAGTAGCTGAAATCATGAACCCAAAAATTCTTATTTGACCCTCTTGTCCTGCTTCCCTGATCACATTTTCTATCCTTTCTGGGTGAGAAAGAGTGTATCAAAGATGAGTTTTGCTCATGAGGATCACATACATCAGCTTTATTATCAATTTGCTCCCAGTGACAGATGTGCTCCTTCCCCACCTCATCCTGACTTCTCACACATAGCCCTGTTCAGGTGTTAACTACCACATTATCTGATCCTGGTAGTTGCCTCCCTGATTTCTTCCCCCACTTGGACATTAACCATCAATAACAGTCCTGATGGCCCTATCCTGTTGGGGAGATAAGGCTCACTGTGTGTACACCAGCCAAAAGTCATTTCTGAAGTGAAAAAATGACTATAAGTCAATCATCTTATCTTATAAACATGCAGACAGCCCAAGAACCCATTGAGCTCTCCTTGCATGGCAGCGGGCTGCACGCCAGGATCTCCCCTTGAGCAGGGACGCCTCTCAAGGATACTCCTCGAGGTTAAGAGATCCTTCCCACTACAGATTTGTGGTAAGTGACTATAGCGTGCCTTTCTCTTTCTGAACTTGTAAACTTTACTTTGTAACTGTGCACAAATCCCTTAGACATAAACCGTTGACCAGGTCTGGGACTAGGACTGGATCCAGCCACCCCCAGACTCCTCTCAGGAGGAGTTTGGAAAGCAAGGGGGTCCAGTCTAAACCTTGTGACCCAACGGGAGGGTGTCCTTGGTAATTCTGTGTGTATCTTGCACACCCATGCAGTAACTAACAAGTGACCTTGCCATAGAATCTTGTGAAACTATTGTCATCATCAATAAAACCTATTCTTTCCCACGAGTGAAGTGCATTGTGTCACTCTCCCCCACCACCACTTGTTCCGTGACATCCTCCTGCATAGAATAACTCACCATCTCTTAAATCTTTAAATACCCTTGTGGTCACAGTGCACCAACTGGTGCAATGAATGCAGTGAATATATTGTTATTACTTCTTACAAGGCACTTGAAGATTCCAGTGTGACTTCTCTTATAGACAGGTAAAGAGTCACTTGTTAGTAGTAATAAACACCATAAACTCTGTTTTGTGCCTTTTGTTTCATTGACTTTCCTTGCCACAGACTTTCAACTGGTGCAATCACTTTGCATTTGCAAGGTGTCAGGTAGCAAAAAGTTTAGAAATCAAAGTACTTGCAAGACCTTCAATTCCTCTTCCCCCTGCAAAAGAACTCCCTAAAACTGAATTGAGAACAAAAAATGGAAGCTGACAGATTCAACATGACACACACACAGTTTCAAACTTCATGGAGGTTTAGAGCTTCACAAGCACCAGTGTTTATTTTGGTTTCAGCATAGAATTGATCTTTCTGATTCATTTATTGAACCATGATAAATTATAAGCAAGGCATTAAAACAATTTATAGCATCAGCAAAAAAATGCCAGAACCATAGGAATCATCTGACAACATGTGACAGATGCAGAAACAGAAGATGAAACCATAATGCTTATTTTTGTACTTTTAGCTCAAGGAAGCGCACTGAAGAGCTAATTTTGACACTTCGGATGAGCTTGGTGGTTTAGGGTCACATCTCATGAATCTAATGTGCTTTTATTCTTCACACAAGATTTGTACAGCAATAGAGAGAACCCTTCCCTGCCCCCACACATGCTTGACTTAAAAGCAGCAAATACATATGTGGAAACCAGCCACTCATAACCAAATTAACTTACATTAAAAAAAGGTGAGTAAGGGAAAGAGTACTGGATTCATCTTTTGAATTTTCTTTTTAGTTTGGCATGGAGTTAAAAACAAACTACCGTAGCAAACAATAATCCATAAAAACACCGAGCTTCTAGTCTGTGTTGACTCTGCACGAGACTGACTTGCAGATATCTGCTATAAAAAGTGTCCAGACCATGGGATAATAAAACAAAATGAACAAACGGACAGAAATTCAACATACAGCCAAGCAGCCAGGTACTTGTCCTTATGAGATGAGTTGAAAGTCTGTTATATCCAGGATGTAACAATGGAATTGTGTAGAAAAACAATATGTAAAATTGTCATTTACAAATCAGCAAAGAGCTCTTATCTGGATTGTAAAGTCACTGTAAAGAGGATACACATATATCTTTAATAGAAATTGGAATCATTTTGAAGAAGCTGATCTTTCTGAAATGCAATGCTGCTTTTTGAGGCATTGAAACAGAAGATCAATGCTGGAATGAAAGACATCAGCATTCAGTTTCTTACTGAGGATTGTAGTAGATTCTCACATACATAGGAAGTTAGATTTTAGGTGGTGAAGTATTTTTAGATGCCTCATGATTGTCTTTTGCCTCATCAGACAATATGGGCCCAAGATCAAGGAAGCAGAAAGCTTAATGCAAGAGAGAATAACAAAAATTGGGAATTCGCTTCACTGCTAGTGCCTCACACAGATGTGGTTTCAAAAGCCCTGTGAGGAAAAGGAAGCAAAAAAAGAAGATATTTTAAAGAAATTAATTACAAAGCTATTACCAAAAAAATGTCTTTGAAGACACTTATTTTTCCAGGAATGGGAGAAGTGTCTTAATCATTTTACAAAGGTCACAAAATGTGTAACAGTGTTCTGTAACACCTGGCAGTTCTCCGTTGTTGACCACATGTGACTAAATCAGAAGGACTTGCAGGGGAAAAAAGAAAACAAACAAGAAACTAAACAGCAGAGATGAGGGGAAGATTTAAATGAGAAATGCCCAGCTGCGGTCAATTATTTTTCAAATCCCTAAAGGAATAGGAAGACTATGACAAGGAAAGGGAGTAGTAACTACAGATGTGTCTACAGGTTTATTTTATTTTATTATTTTATTTTATTTTACTTTATTTTATTTTATTTTGTTTTGTTTTGTTTTGTTTTGTTTTATTTTATTTTATTTCACCACAGGCAAGATAGAGCAAGATACATGCGCACGAGTCAGACATCACTGTTACTGTGGCTAAGTGGCTTTTCAAGAAACTTGCTCTCTTAGCCTGCAAAAATCTGCTAGACATCTCTTACACATAAAGGACCACAGATGTTCAAGCTAGAGGAGACTTCAGTGAGGAACATGTGTGAACAGCTTGTGTTTTAATCCTGCTAGCATCGAACCATGCCAATGCAGTGCTGCGTCTTATGTAGCGAGATTGCTCACACCGACATGAGGCCCAGGAACATCCACATCATTCACATGCACTGTGGTAACATAGCTCAGGCTCCTTGGCATCACATGCCACTTTGGGATACAGTCGTATCTGCAGGGAAAGTTTTTCTCGGCCTGGAAGTAGAGGCGTCTGGGCCAAATGAAAAGAAAGCAAAACTTCCCAGCAAAAAAATTAAGTTTAGGTGAGTGAGTAGTTAGACCAGTTCTTCCTTCCCTGGCTTCTGCTGTAAACTTGTAACTAAGTAAACAACACATTTGTTCTCAAGAAACAGGTTCTGAATCATTTAAATCACCTAATCATCACTGCCTCTCGGAGGCAAACCGGTGCCAAACACATCCTAGGCCTCTTCTGCTCACATGGCGGTGGCTCAGAAATACAGACTTTGGGTGGTAGGAAGGGGTCACTTCCCAGGAAATTAGGAAGAGGGGAAGAGGCATCCCCAGAGAGGCCTGAAGTTGCCCTGAAACTTGACACCAGAGTGGACAAGGTCAAAATGCTAAAACTGGAACAGTATATTTTGGGAATAGTATAAGACTTAAAATCGGAGATGTGAAGTATCTTAAAAATTCTTTGTTAGATATTTGAATAATGAAATAAAGCAGGGTTTTTTTTTTTTTTTTGCTTTGCTTTCTAAATTGCCTTTATGGCAGTAGAAAGAGAAATGAGGGTGAACTGGAGTCAGATTCACCCAATATTATTCTTTTTTAGAATATAGAAAGGAGACACCATAGGCAGTTGTGCTTCTGATGCAACCTTCATTTAAATCCACCCTTGACTCCATGCGTGCATTCTGGAAATTGGCACTAACATAATTAGAAATGGTTACCTTGTGTGCCCACAGGAGTTAGCGCAGCCTGTCAGGGTGCCGCGTGGGGGGCAGCTCTGGGGGCAAGGGGCCGGTAACGAGCTGGTTGGTGGACAAGCTTGGCATATTACAGGACCCTAACATTACTCTTACTATGACCTCTAAATTAGTTTCTTAAAGCCCTGAAACAGCTGCTGGACACACTGGTGAATCCATCAGTGCAAACACAAGCACAGATGCCTCAGGTCACAGTGAAGGCCTGTCTTGTCCAGCACCCTGTCTCCGACATGGGCCATAACGCAGATGCAAAGAAGAGTAAGACAAAATGATCAAGGATAGCTCCCCTAGTCGCAGAGTCACCCACCACCCTTCTCCTGCAAGGAACACAAAGCAGTTAATAGCTAAAGGGTAATGGAAGCACTGCTGACTTCCCAAAGATCTTCCCTGGAAAGCTATTTGGTGTAGCACTTCAATAGCCTTCACACAAAACCCATGTCCCTTCCTCACTCCAGCGAAATTAGGCTGCTGCTGTGGTACTAAGCACCCTCCGGTGGCTGTGGGGACCTGGAGATGAGCGTTCATTGCCACGCTGAGCCGTGTTCCTTCAGCAGGCAGCCTGATCTAGGCACAGCTGCAGGACAACACGAGAGATTAAAAACGGCTGCTGCTATAGAGCCAACTATTTCATAGTGTTGCAAATAAACATAATACGGGGCCGGCCCTCAGGAGACCTTTCAGGCAAAAAAAAACCCAAACCAAAGCACTGCAAAGCACTTCAGCACTATCCTGAAGCCCTCAACACTGGGTTGGGTGCTGTCAGCTAGCGCACCCTCGCTGCCCCTGGTCTGTGTGCAGGGCCAGCAGGGCACGCTCCGAAGGCTGCCCATGCAGAGGGGCCCAGCCATTAGATAGCTGCCCAGAAAAGAAACTCTTTGCCTATGCAAGGTTGCTGTGGTTCTGCACTTCCTGCACCCATGCTAGGCCAATTAGACAAATTCACACATCAGTACGTAGCCTGTAGCCTGCAACGTGTCCATGTCAGACCAGAGCTTGTCTGTACCTCCTGCTTGTTCTTTGGTGCATATATTTATGTATGGGTGAACTCCTGAGAGCTTGTGTGCACACAAGGAACAGGAGGATGTTGGAGTTAAAAACTAATTATGAAGGTCAATATAGTCGACCCATTCCTAAGTGAAGTCCAGGCCAGGAGGATAAAAGAATCAGTAAAACTATATTTACAGGTAGATAGCTCCAGCTTGTAATGATGGCTAAAAGAGTCACAGGCCAGGGGAGATGTATCATGCTGATTTCTTTATTCCTTGCATGTTGGTCTGAGGCTCTATATCCTGTTGACAGGGATTAGTTATAGACTGTTCTCAAAAATGATTCCTAGAAGAGAAGAGGAAGACCTTCTATGGACTCTTACCTCTTTGCCTGTTCAGCAAATTTCAAGCTCCAGCTAAGGGCTTATTTGTCCGAATACTTCTGGTTTTCCTTATTCCATCTTCTTTTCTTCACTCACTCTAAGGCTTGTTTTATATCCACACCTAAATGTGATTGCTTCAGCTTATGGCAGGATCCACTCAACATGGGATCCACTCCCTACCTTGCCAGCCTCTTCCCTTCAAAGTTTTTGGCCTGACACTGAAAACTAGCCTCAGGAAGGGACGCGGAGCAAAGAAATTTGTAAAGTCTTAGGCTGGCAGCAAAATCCAGCTGCTTTGTTACATACATGAGCTCCCAGTGAGCATGTTCTGCAGCTGCCTCTGTTTGACAAGTGCAAGACAAACAACAATAAAGACAACAGCACAATTTGGAGGAGAAGGAACCCGAGTAGCAAGGGAGTTCATAACGGATTTGCTGAGTGACTGGTATATTAGGTTAGTCTCAAACCCATCTGCAATGATGGGGAGCACTGGGTGTTGGTTTCACTCCTATCTCTCATCAAACCTTACTTGCAGTGAAAATCTCTTTCTCCAGCTGTCAGTGTCAATGTCAGGCTGGCAAATTTGCCTTCTTTTGAGGTTTTAAATAATAATTCTAGAAACCCAGGATGGCCATTTTGCACCATCTGCAATGTGAAAAGGACATCTGAAATGCATTTGGGAAAAAAGCTTTTGTCTGTAGAATAAAAAGGACACAATATAGGAACTTGAATAGCAGCGAAGTTTTAGAAGCAGCAAAGTGTGAAAAGCAGAAGCCACAGCTTCCCCAAGTTTACTAGCTAAGTTAGTAAACTGTGAATAATTAAAACTGTATCTAGGCACTTGCAGAGTCTTTGCACTTCAAATAGCACTTTTTTTAGAAGACAGAGATGACAGTTGCAGTGAAAGATATTTAACTGAACGTTTCACAGCAACAAAATTTTCTGTGCAAATTTGTTCACCCATGCAATATTCCAGAGGCTCTAAATCTTACCAGTGGGAGCAAAGGAAAGTAGAAACATCTTAACATTTAGCAAATGTCATTGCTACAAGTTATATGCAGCAACTACAAAGCCAAACTGTCTCTTTGCTGGCACTTTCACTGCAATCATTTGATTGAGGAAAAATACATTTATTTTCTATGATGTTCTTGAGAATCACTTGTTCAACACATTTTTCGGCTTAGCAAACTGACTTCATTCTGATTTTACCCCAGCTCTATATTCCCCTCCTTTGTTTATGGCACATTATGAGCAATAACAAGCTGAGGTGGTAGCCATTTGGTCCCCTGGCCCCTTTTCCATGCCATTTCCATGACATGTTGGGTTTTGATCTACCTCACTGTTCTCTAGGTGCCTGCGAAGTGCTCGTTAGATAGTTGTGAGCAGGAGTTAAGACTGTTGTGAAATCAACATGGCACACACCAAATGCATTTGAAGTGCAGGCATCTCGGTGACGTTGTCCTGGGGATTCCTTTCTGAGTGCCCTTCTATGGCCGTCTCCTACGGCAGGCAGCAGCGTACTTGGCTCTACGCTATTTTACATTTTAATTGGTTGAGCTGATGGAAAACAAAATTTACTGAGAAAAACTAAACAAAAATGGAAGAAGTGCTAGTGGAAGGACAGAGCATGTGACCCGGACTACAAATAAGCAGGAGAAAGGCAAGTATGTTTTTGCATAAAGCCAGATTTAAAGGGAAATCAGTGTGCACAATGCTTACAGAAGGATAAACTCTGTTCTTGGAAGCAGAAACTCTGAAAAGAGCTCATGGTGGATTACTGGCTGAATGTGACTTCCTAGCACACTGCATGACCAAAAGGGTTAAGACAGAGAAGAAATCTGCAGAATACCAACAAAAAAAAAGAAGATTATACTCCATCTGTATTTGCTCGTGGAGTAATTCTGGGAGCATGATGATTCCAATTTGGTTGTGTGTGGCACTGAAAGAAAGTAGAAACAGTTCTCAAAAGTGCTTTGCAATTGATTAGGGGGATAGAAAGCAGAGCTTATACTGAAAATGCCAGGGATGCTGGATCACTGAGCTCACAAAAGAATAAAATTTTAACAGCAACCTCTTCAAAATAGGAGGCAGATACATACAATGGTATTTAAATGTTTGGAAGCTGAAGCTAAAAAATGCAGACCACAAAAAAAAGGATATTAGGACTATTAGGGTATTCTTTTTTATAAGAGTTATATTTAATTCTACAAAAAGATAAACATATATACAGCAAAAAGAAAAGGAATTAGGACTGTTTAAATATTAGGACTATTGGAGTATTCTGTTTTATAAGAGTGAGTGCTATTTACCTTCCATACTGTCAGGGGAAGCTAACTTGTCCAGTTAATGATAAATAACAACTGATTTATCTGGGCACTGCTGCTTAAAGCAGCTTTATGCAGATAAGGTCTGAGACCTTCTTTGGCATCAGCATTTAATTAAAAGCTGTCAATTGGCCTTTGCCTTGACTTTGATTATTTGAATTTCAGCTGCCTTGAGGGAGAATAATAAAGAAGTTTATTACTCACTATTCCACATCTGTTGTAGTTTAAAAGACTCAGCTGCCAAGATTTTTACGAAGCATCACTTAGTAATTATTCAGGAAATGATTAGTCAATACATTATAGGCCAGTGCAACCTCTGTAGTCCATCTCACTTATAATAAGGTCTCCTGAAAGTTGTTATAATGCAAATTTACACCAGTTTCTAGTGAAGCCACATGCATGCTCTCGCAGCATCTGCCTCAGTGCTTTGTCTCCAAGGAGAAAGGAAGACCTTGCTTCTGTACCAGGAAAAGAGCAGCTAATAAAGTCTTTGCCACATTTTACAGAAACTGCATGGAGGTCTGTGCCAGAAGAGCGAAACAGCAGGCGCTGCCCTTCGCTTTGCATTCCATGAAGTACATACGTGCTATTGCAAGGCAAGGGAGAGCTGATGTGCTGTCATTTACACAGCTGTAGATGAAATGTTGCTTTACAAGGATTCCTAAACCAGCAAGTTTCGTAGGATGCTAACCCTAACTCTGGCATCAGAACCAAATATTTGTGCAATTTTATTCCCTTAGCAAAAAATTTCCCCCACATGCTGTTTTAGTTGGATGTGGTATTCTTCTCCATCTAGACCAAGTGGTTATGCTTCTGCATTTTGTTATGCTGCTTCTTCCTTAGAAATGCAGCTGCCTTTCTTTAATAGAGAGAGTGTTTCCAGAATATTAGTGTCTGAAGCACGTTTGCCTCTACCCAGATGAATGATGCTAACTTATGAATTGCACTGGAGAGCAGCATCACATTTTATACATTGTCTCTGAGGGGAGTCAGTCAAATGAGATTCAATAAAGCAGCAATAATATTTCGGAAATGGCGAATCACGCTGAGCATGGATTTTCGCTTTACTCCCACTCCTCAGCTATTTTTACTGCTCTGGAAAACACACTTGTTTGTGCATCTCCTCCTGATGGAGGCTCCTATGGCTTTCTGGGTCATCAAATGCACGTGCCGCTACCCCTACCTGCTATTTCTTGCCGAGCAGGAGGCGCAGAGCTAACGGCTTCCCTCAGGTTTGGGAGACCAAGCCCACTGGTTGCCTTACAGAACAACACAGCCTTGCATTGCCCCTGCAGATCACTTTTTTGTCCTCGTCCAGGTATCAAAATTATAGGGGTCCTTCAGAGATGAAGCTGAATGATTAGAAACAATCCTCACATTTCAAACAAATGTGCTGCAGACAATTTTAACATAGATAATTTGAAATAAGATTTAGAAGTATTTACTGCTGTTTCATTACAGGATGAAAAAGTAAATGGTAACAAATATTTACTGTTAAATACTAATGAATAGGTCCACAGCACCTAAACATTGATAGCTCTCTGTGGAAAAGTCTTGATAATGAGCATGCTCTTTAAAGGAAGGTTCTGTATCTCATGTCAACACATCTGCTTTGAAATGGTTGCTAGAGTGGTATCTTTCTAAAAGATTAATAAAAGTTATAGTGAAACATCAGCCTGCAAAATCCAAAATACTCTAAAGCAATGAAAAATCTTTTCCTTTTTTTTTTCCTCTGTTACGTTCTGCTTATAAACCTTACAGTATTTTGACCTTAACATAGACCTTGCACCTCAAAAATTGAGTCTTTATTTCTTCCTTCTTTTATCTTAGGAATGCAATGTGCAAAGCAACTTGTGGGATTTTGGACATTCAACTAGTACAAGTTTATGGCAAGGAGTAGTTTCTATTCCCCTGGCAAACCTGAAAACCAGTCTTGGACAATGCTTATATTGATGTTAGAGGTTCCCGCAACTTCAGTGACAACAGTCATTATTTGCAGGATATAAAAGCTCCTATTGATTTTGTGCAGCCATTTTTGCATAGCTGGTCCTTAAGGAGACAGTAGTCAAAATATGCTTTTGACAAGACATCTGTGACTTATCTTTTATTTTTATATTCTGTATTTCTATCATTATAGCCATGTCCAAATTATAGTAAAGAACTACAGAAATGACTATTTTTGTACAATAGAATAGGTTAGTCTTATGGAAAGAGGGCAGAAAATAGAGCTTATTCTGGGGCTCTGTCATAGGGTGGTCATTTGTTACCTGCTTGTGCTGACATTCAGGCTGAGCAGGCAAGATTTCCCCTGGGTCTGCAGGGAGCTGCAAGACGCAGTGTTAGGGAACCTGAGCACTCATACACGCATATACAAATGGCACAATTAAGTGCTAGCATGACATGACACACTGTGATTAAAGATGTGATTAAACCTTTAGCTACTAAACCTACAGCTACTTCCATGGAAAGCAATTAAAGTAGAAAGCTAAATGATTTGACTAAATACTCTTGGTGGAAACGTGGGGAGAACTTGCAGATGACAGAATCCTCAACTCCACACTCCAAATTCCAACACAGCCAGTTGCTTCTTAAATGAATGTGCTGAAGCCCTTAAGAGGTATAGGTTATGAAAAGGTAAAGGACAGCATTTACCACGTGAAACTGGAATTAGCTCCAGCCATAAATCTCTGCCTGTTACTTTTTTGGTGTAGCAAAAAGACCATGGTAATATTTTCATTCAACACAATGTCCAATCATCTCTTCTTTGCTTAGTGTGAAGAAAGCAAGGCAAGGGCAGTGGTACAAAGTGGACAGCTTGCTACCACGCTTTCGCCCGGTGCTGGTATCTCCTCAGGCTGGATAGATTGCCCCAGCTTGTGCCTCTCATCTCATTCCTCCCTAGTGCAGACAGAGTTTGCTGGGATACTGCTCACAACTCCCCAAGCAATGAGCAGCCAAAACCAATAATAAAAGCCAGCACAAGCTGCAGACTTTATAGCACATTTTCCAAGGCTGTTTTGTCTTGTGCTGTAGGTACTAAGCAGGAGTTACCGCTGGTTTCACATGTTTTGGAGATTGTCACTTCTGAAGTAGCTGATACCCCAGAGGGCTGCGCTGCCATCCAGAGGGACCTGGACAGACTGGACAACTGGGCAGTGAAAAACCTCATGCAATTCAACAAGGCCAAGTGCAGGATCCTGCACCTGGGGAGGAATAACCCCAGACACCAGGACAGGCTGGGGACCGACCTTCTGGAGAGCAGCTCTGCAGAGAGGGACCTGGGTGTCATGGTGGACAAGTTGACCATGAGGCAGCAGTGTGCCCTCGTGGCCAAGAAGGCCAATGGAATCCTGGGGTGCGTTAAGAAGAGCATCTCCAGCAGGTCGAGGGAGGTGATCCTGCCCCTCTACTCAGCCCTGGTGGGGCCACATCTGGAGTATTGTGTCCAGTTCTGGGCCCCACAGTACAAGAGGGATGTGGAGCTGCTGGAGAGAGTCCAGCGCAGGGCCACAAGGATGATCAGGGGCCTGGAACATCTGCCCTATGAGGAGAGACTGAGGGAGCTGGGCCTGTTCAGCCTGGAGAAGAGAAGGCTGAGAGGGGACCTGATCAGTGTCTGTAAGTACCTCAAGGGAGGCAGTGAGGAGGATGGTGCTGGCCTTTTTTCACTGGTGGCCACCGACAGAACTAGAGGTAATGGCCACAAACTGAAGCACTAAAAGTTCCATAGGAACTTGAGGAAAAATTTCTTAACAATGAGGGTGACAGAGCCCTGAAACAGTTTGCCCAGGGAGGTTGTGGAGTCTCCTTCTCTGGAGATCTTCAAAACCCGCTTGGATGCAGTCCTGTGCCACATGCTCTAGGTGACCCTGCGTGTGCAGGGGGCTTGGACTAGATGACCTCTAGAGGTCCCTTCCAACCTTAAGCATTCTATGATTCTATGATTCTATGTTCTAGATGCTTTAGAAACAATAAAAAAACCAAATATTTCAGGTTTATTTTTATCTATGACATTAGTAGAACAACTCTGAAAACAAAACGAATTCACATGGCTCCTAGACAGCCACCTTGGAATCTGTGCCTTACATATGGGAGAAGGCTGATGACCATGATTGTGCTTGTTGTTAAGCCTCACGCTCACAGTGTTGTCTTGAACAACAGATAATCTTTACCCAAGTGTTTTAATCTACAAGAAAGTTGTAGAGCTAGCAAAAGGTATGTTCACCGCAGTTGGAAACATGCCGCACAGTATTTAGAGTAGCATTCAGTTCCCTAACCACACACATTCAGTGCTATTTTAGATAACCAAGTGATATCTCATCTAGCCTCCAGCTATCTCTCCAGAAAGGCACGAATCTCACATTGGCTCTACCTCATATCTGCCTGCTGTAGGCAGACGTTTTGGATAGCCTTAGGTGTCTCAAATGGCACTAGAAGTCTATACTGAAACAAGAGTTCATCAGATAGCCTGAAATACAGCAGACAGCTTTGCATTGCCACCCTGTTACTCTCTCTCCACTTTTGACAGGCGCCTGCTGTCACGAGCTGCAGCCACCAGCCTTGCACTCCATCACAGCACTGCTGAGGCAGCCTGGTGGCTCACGCTTGCCTTCTCTTTCCCTTCATCTCAGGGGGCAAACACTTTACTTCTGGCATTTACACCACCCCCCTCTCCTCAGCAGCTCTTACTCCTCTCACCCCAAAGAGGAGAGATGAGAACAGTGATTAGTCAAGACAAGGTTGTGTCTTCCCTCTTGCATGCCTGGAGAGGTGACTGCTGCTGGTAGCACGACTCCTAAGCCCTTCTGGGAGGTGGCAAGAGTCTTGGCCATCTTTTATCAGTTAGGCAGCAATCTTACGCTAGATCCTAAATGGAGACTAGATCTTTGCTTTGTGACAACACTACTTCATTAAAATTGACAGGATGGATGGCACAAAATGTCAGAATTTAACTGAAATACATAAGCTACTAGATGATTAAGAAGCTTAGCAGTCAACAGGAATCTATGAGTATTGGAACTTCTATGTCCTATTCAAAGAGAAATTTTCTTCTTGCTATAGAAAAAGATTCAGCTTTTTGGAAAAGTATATGTACAGTCAAATCAGCCAGTGTGCTCCTAAAGACAGGTGATGAACCTCTCCAACAGCAACCACAGAGAGAGATGATGAGGTGACCACATGTGTGTGTGTATATAGATTTATGTGTGTGCATATATGTATATATTTACATATATGTATGTATAAATATGTATGCATGTATAAATAAATATGTATTTTTGACCACTTTTCCCTGATTCATGTCATATGCTGATTCAGACATCAGATCTCTATTCTGGCACTGGCTGCATCTCAGTCTTTCCCACAGCCCTTATGCCAGTTAAACCTCGATAACTGACCTAAACCTGAGACAACTGGATAAAAAGCAAGAGCTGTCATACTTAGATTGCAATGAGCAGCTTTAGAGACAAAGTTACCAGAACATGCTCACACTACTCAACAGAAGATACTGGCATGTACGGGATATGGCAACATAACTGAAAAGCACAGCTCTGTGCTGCCTGCCTCCCATGCACATGACAAGTCTAACAGGGACAGGCACAGTGACTGGGAGGATCCTGATGTCAAGAGGACACAGAATATGGACTGAATAATATGAAAGAAGCGGGGATTTTGTTTTCTATTTGGCCTCTTTCATTTTCACTTTTGACCATTATTCACTTTTCTTTTATTGGAAATTCTTATTTTTAAAATTCTCTTGCTGGTCCCCATTGAGAGGGAAGAAGGTTATTCTTCTACATATGTGAACAGCTAGTTGGCTAGGAAAATTAATACTGTACAGTCTTCTTACTGCACAGGGGTCCGGATGAAACAGTAGAAGAAGCACAAAAGAATCGGAGACATTCCTATACCAAAAATTACTGTAGGTATTCTTGGAGCGAGGATCAGAAAAATATTTCTAATCCCTCTGGTCCCACTTCATGGGACCATTTGAAGGGTCTTGGTTGGTAGATGAGCCTGTATCATTGTTCTGTGATTAGTCCTTATAAATCTATTCCTACTTTTTTTTTTCTGTGAATCTAGCTGTTCATACAAAGGACTCATGCACAATTTTTATTTGTTGAAGGATCTGTCACCTATTTCTTCCAGATCTTTGAGTGCAGGAGAATGTTTACTTCCTTAGAGCTCCTTCGGCTCAAGCTATTTGAGAAATAATCCCCTCAAAAAGAGGGAAAGCTTCTAATTGTATTTTCTACCACCCACCTGCCAGCACACCTTGGTAGACATGGCCTTGCAGGCTTCCTCAGAGAAAACAGCATCTCAGAATTCCCTCACTTCATACTATACCACAATCAAAAACCTATCATCAGCCTCACTTAAGGATCGAGGATACTTACGTGGTTTTTCTGATAAGTTTGTTTAAGTATTGCCTCATAATTTTGTCTAGAACCCACTCAATTAACTAGCTGCACAAACATCAACATTAGAATATTGTTTTAAATGGTCAGGGTTATAATTTTCATGTTTATCCCAACACTGCCTATAAACCACACAGAGCTACAGCTACTTGCACATAGACACACACACAAACTGTTACTCAGTTGCTCTGTGTGACCAAGGAATTAATTACCAAGGGCACGGCTTGGAAATGAAAGAGTTTATTACAGCTGGTGAAACTGGTTCAAAGTGCAGCTGTTCTCGACCAAAGGCATTCTCAATCCAAATAAGATAATTCTGCTTTCCTCCCCAAAATAAAGGAAACAAAAAACACTCATTAAGAATGGAATAAAATACCAAAAAAAAATACTGAACAAATCATTGCTTCTCCTTCATCCTAGACAAGCAAAGTAGGACATTCAAAGGAAACCCACATATGCTTCTGGATGCTTCCTCGCAAAGCATCCATGATGCTGGTAGATCGTAAGATGTGCGGAAACCCCCATTTCAAGATGTCTCTCACATTATGATGTTTATACATCTCAGAAAACTTATTTCAATCCAGGCTTCTTAAGACTCTGCACTGCTCTTGAAAAGCAAAGTGTTTCTCTTGTTTTGACTTCTTGCTCTAATAATTAAGCCAAACCTCGGTAACGAGAATAGGTGCAGCACTTGCAGCAGAAGCTTTTCTGACTGCAGCCCCATGATAATGCTACCCAGGCTTGGAAACTAGTATAGACTGCCACAAAATTAAATGATTCTTCAGTTCAATGTGTCTGTGATAATGAAGTTTTCTATTTATTGGGTAGAACAAAGGTAAAGGGGAAGTATTTGCTTCCTGTAGTATCTTTAGGTGACCCAGATGCTAGTGTAGAAAGCTCAGTGAAGGAGGCAGGTGCAGACTTCTGCTTTCCTTTTCCCCCAGCTGAAATGCAGGAGAAGTCTTAGAGCAGAGGAACCAAAAAGCCAAACTGCAACAGGGCTCTTGACTCTGGACCTCCTTCGGAGAACAAGTAATGGCTTTAATTGCTTTTTAGCTGGAAACTAAGTATTAAATGCTTTTGTATTTTCTTTCAAAATAATAATACAGCAGATCGTCCTCTTTGCATAACAAGGTAAGGTTCCTGATGAGAAAAAATACTAAGTAAGCACCAGGGATTTTCATTATTCCCATGTTAGTTCCTTCATGCCAGTAGGGAATGATCCTAACTATGCTTAAAACTTCAACCACGCTTTGTAAAAGAGTTAGACCAACTCCTATCGAAGCAGACAGGATTCTAAACACATCAGTAAAACCCTATGATTTAGACAGATACAAAGCAAAACAAGAATACACTCATATTTTTAATGTATTTCAGCTGGAGCAGCCGTGTTCGGTCAAGAGAAATTTTGCAACCACGCTCCAAGTTCCACTCTCGGAGCAGCAAATGAGCTCCCACCACAGCCCATGGGTAAATGTGAAGTCAAATTGCCCCGCTGATGGCTCCTGCTGGCCCTGTGCCCTGACCACACAGATCATCACCCAGAGTCACTGCCAAGCAAGAGGAACACGCACATTCAGCTCGACGAGCGTGCGTGATCCTGTTGGCCAAAGACAACTGTCAAGAGCAAAAGAGGCTGAAAAGACGCCAAAAGAGGGATGCTGGAAGGGAAGGGGTTATTCTATTGTATGTTCTAATTATTGCCAGAGCTTGGGGTTGTATTTTTTTCCCCTTTATGGGAAGTAAAAATTCCAAGTTTTGCTGTCCTAACTTACTGCACAGTGAGGCATCTTTTAAATTTTCTATCTTCCATGTGCTCTTAGTTTGGAAACTGTGCAAAACTATTTGGGGTGTGTGCAAACTAAGTATCCTGTCAGGTTTCTCGCTCTCTGTTTGACCTCTGTGTTCTCTGCATCAGAAGGCTCCGCAACTGATGGAGATTTTGCCCATCAGCAAGAGAGAAATGCAGAGACAGGGCTCTCTGCATGTGAACCAAACACACAGTGTTCGTCAGGACACAAAAGGCACCACGAGTGACCAGTAGGAGCTCCGGGTAGAGAGGCTTTTAAGGGCTGCTCCAAGCTGCCCCCATGCTGCACAGAAACAGTCTGTCATTACAGGTATAACCCACAGAACTCTCTTTCCATCCAATTCAACATTTCATTTCGGCCTCACTAGCCTAATCTCACCAGGGAGCTAGTGAATGACAGCAGGAGCAGCCTATGAGGCACCGGGGAGCAGCAGAAGAACATTTTGAGAAAATGAGACATTCCCAAGGGAAGATGTTTTTAAGAAGAAAAGCACTGCGGCCTGGGCTGCAAGGACTGTAAAACCTTGGCCCCATGTTGTTTTTCCATCAGGTTGAAAGGCTATTCTCAGCTGGGAAAAGCAATTTTGATTTTCGACCACAGAATTGCTTTCTGCTTCTGCAAAATGATGTGAAAAATGAAAATGGCAACGAGCCAAACAAGCTCTTGGTTTTTGCTCTGGGTGTGAAAATGTTCACAGCTTTAAGTACAGTACATGAGGTTATTTTCTGCAAGAATGAAATACATTGTTATAGGGAACAAGGTACACCTAGAATTTCCTTTTTACTGAGAGATTTTTCATACCTGACTACAGCTATAACTTCAAAACAATGTAAATTTTCTCTTCTATAGGAAGAGCACAGAAAAAGTGGGATTTTGGACAAACAGGACAAAAGGAAAATACACTCCAGCTAGAATAAATTAGCTGAAATAATAAGCCCATTGATTTCTTCCCCCCAACCCCCCGCCTAAATATTTACTGAAAATATAAACATTTAGGTACATCAGAAAATATACTAGAAAGTATGATATTCACATTTCTTGATATTCACAGGTAGCAGCAAGAACGTGTCCCCTTCTAGAGACAGACGTCACTCTACAACAGCAAGCGGTGCTCAGAAAAAGAAGCTGCACTCTGTCAAGGACATACAACAAAAACAACCTAAAATTTACCAGCTACGCGGGAGCAATTATGAATACATGTTTTACCCACATTTGCCCAGGAAATCCCTTCCCAAGCTTCTTAGCTGCAGCCTGTCCTTCTCAGGCATTCAAGTCATGTCACTTTGGGCTTTCTTTGCACCAAGCAAAAGGGAAGAGCACCAGCACCAGGAAAAAAAAGGACTGAAAGGGAAAAAAAGCAGGGAAAAAAAGATCCATCCACCTGAGAAAATACTAGTCCCTATTTAGTGTTAAGGTAGCATTGTCCAATAATTTGAATATCATTTAGTATGATAAATATCTCATTCTGTACTGAGCATACTGCATCAGCGTGACTCCAGACATAGTCACAACCAACAGAACTGCTCTTCTCCACTATTGCACCACAAATCCTACAGCCTGAGACACCAGTTATTTTATTTCATACCAACAAGCTGTGAAGTCTACAAGGCAGTCTTTATGGGAAGGGAACAGACACTGCAATTCTCAATTGGCAATTCTCAAAATTATGTCTCCATTTGTACTGAATGTTCCTGTCCCATTGAATCATAGAATCATAGAATGCTTAGGGTTGGAAGGGACCTCTAGAGATCATCTAGTCCAACCCCCCTGCATACGCAGGGACACCTAGAGCACGTGGCACAGGACTGCATCCAAGCGGGTTTTGAAGATCTCCAGAGAAGGAGACTCTACAACCTCTCTGGGCAGCCTGTTCCAGTGCTCTGTCACCCTCACTGTTAAGAAATTTTTCCTTAAGTTCCTATGGAATTTTTGATGTTTCAGTTTCCAGCCATTTCCTCTAGTCCTATCAGTGGCCACCACTGAAAAGAGACCATGACCGTCCTCTGCACTCCCTCCCTTGAGGTATTTATATACACTGATTAGATCCCCTCTCAGCCTTCTCTTCTCCAGGCTGAACAGGCCCAGCTCCCTCAGCCTCTCCTCATAGGGCAGATGTTCCAGGCCCCTGATCATCCTTGTGGCCCTGCGCTGGACTCTCTCCAGCAGCTCCACATCCCTCTTGTACTGTGGAGCCCAGAACTGGACACAATACTCCAGATGCGGCCTCACCAGGGCTGAGTAGAGGGGCAGGATCACCTCCCTCGACCTGCTGGAGACGCTCTTCTTAATGCACCCCAGGATCCCACTGGCCTTTTTGGCCACAAGGGCACACTGCTGCCTCATGGTCAACTTGTCGTCCACCATGACACCCAGGTCTTTCTCTGCAGAGCTGCTCTCCACAAGCTCGGTCCCCAGCCTGTACTGGTGTCTGGGGTTATTCCTCCCCAGGTGCAGGACCTTGCACTTGGCCTTGTTGAATTTCATGAGGTTTTTCACCGCCCAGTTGTCCAGTCTGTCCAGGTCCCTCTGGATGGCAGCACAGCCCTCTGGGGTATCGGCTACTCCTCCCAGTTTGGTATCATCAGCAAACTTGCTGAGGGAGCAGTCTGTGCCTTCATCCAGGTCATTGATGAATAAATTGAACAGGACTGGACCAAGGACTGACCCCTGGGGGACCCCACTAGCCACAGGCCTCCAACTAGACTCTGCACCGCTGATCACCACCCTCTGGGCCCTGCCATCCAGCCAGTTCCTAATCCATCTCACTGTCCACTCATCTATCCCACACTTCTGGAGCTTGCTCAGGAGGATGTTGTGAGGGACGGTGTCAAAAGCCTTGCTGAAGTCGAGATAGACGACATCCACCGCTCTCCCCTCGTCTATCCAGCCGGTCATTTCATCATAGAAGGCTATCAGGTTAGTCAGGCAAGATTTTCCCTTGGTGAATCCATGCTGACTACTCTTGAGCACCTTCTTGTCCTCCATGTGCCTGGAGACAACAGCCAGTATGAGCCGTTCCATCACTTTTCCGGGGACGGAGGTGAGGCTGACTGGCCTGTAGTTTCCTGGGTCCTCCTTCTTGCCTTTTTTGAAGACTGGCGTGACATTGGCCTTCTTCCAGTCTTCCGGCACCTCCCCCGTTCTCCAGGATCTTTCAAAGATGATGGAGAGCGGCTTAGCTATGGCATCTGCCAGCTCCCGCAGCACTCTGGGGTGCATCCCATCAGGGCCCATGGATTTATGGGTATCGAGGTTCCTTAGGTGCTCTCTGACCCAATCTTCCTCTACCCAGGGCAAGTCTTCCTCTCCACCCGCTTCTTCTCTTGCCTCTAGGGCCTGGGGCTCTAAAGGGCTGCCCTTGGTAAACACCGAAGCAAAGAAGGCATTGAGCAACTCTGCTTTTTCTGTGTTATTTGTAACCAAGGTGCCCATCCCGTCCTCCAGCGGACCCACGTTTTCCCTCATCTTCCTTTTGCTGTTAATGTATTTGAAGAATTTTTTTTTGTTGTTTTTAACGTCCCTTGCCAGCTTGCCTTCCAGACATGCCTTAGCTTTCCTTGTCGCATCTCTGCACTCCCTGACTATGTTCCTGTATTTCTCCCAGGGGGCCTGTCCCTTTTTCCACATTCTGTATACCGCTGCCTTCTGCTTGAGCATTGCCACAAGCTCCCGGCTCATCCACGCAGGTCGCCTGCCCCCTCTGCCTCCCTTCCTACACACAGGGATGCACTGTTGCTGGACGTGGAGGAAGTGCCGCTTGAAAACTAACCAGCTCTCTTGGGCCCCCCTGCCTTCTAGAGCACTAGCCCATGGGATTCTACCGAGGAGGTCTCTGAAGAGGCTAAAGTTGGCCCTCCTGAAGTCCATCGTCGCAAGGCTACTTACAGCCCTGCCTCCTCCTCGTTGAATCCTGAACTCCACCAACTCATGGTCACTGCAGCCGAGGCTACCCCCCACCTTAACATCTCCTACTAGGCCCTCCCTATTTGATAGCACGAGGTCCAGTAGCCCACCTCTCCTCGTCGGCTCCTCCACAACCTGCGTCATGATTAAATATTTCAGATTTGTTGGTGATCTAATCCCAAATTAGATCCAACATCTCCTGTCATCCTTGGATGTTTAAGACTTTTCCTTTTTTATTTCCTTTACACTGGGAGGTCTGACCAGCTAGATTTATAGGTGTCAATGCAATGGAAGCTTTACATTTGTATGTACACAACTTATGGAAACACCACGGAGGTTAGTGAGACATTCCAAGCTAATTAAAGAAAGTAATGAATCAATTGCTCTTATTTAGCTACAAGGATGCTGTGGCTAAAGTCTGTGATTCACTCATCATTCTACCTGAGGTCCTGCCTTCTACCCAACTGGCAGCATTATTTCTGAAAGCTTTTCATATATTTAAGCATTGGCTGAAAAGAAATGAAAGGACTTGCCTGCCCCAAGCGCAAGGAATGGGTGTCAGCAGTGAGAAATGGGCCATTTCTCACGTGAGGTGCAGGTTACTTCAACTTCAGTCAGATTATTACTGCACTGCATCCTGCTGCCCTGCTATTTAGTTTGGACATCGACCCTCTTTGAAAGGCTAATTTTCTAGGCATAAGGGTTTTGGTGATCCCATATTATGTGGCCAGCCGGTGACTCTTCACATAGGTCAGACTGTGTCCAACTTAATGTCTTAAAAGGATGAGACAATTTAAAGTGGCTTTGAACTTTTTAACTCACAGGTCAGAAGGGAGACTCACACCCACCAGGAAGACACAGACCCAAATCTTCTAGGTAACTCTGAAGAACTGTAAAAGAACCAATGGATAACAAAATTTTCTTCCCTACAAAAATATTTTTTCTCTTGAAAAGCATAACATGAAAAACTGGGTACAGATTTATTTAAAGTTTCAGGAAGCATTTTTTTAGCCAAAAACCACTTGTTTACAGATGCTGAAAAAGTCAATAGGTGGGCAAAGCAGACAAGACAACATGCTGCCAAGTCTTTTTAGGCTGAGCAGCGGCTACATGTTAAATTTAATTCTGAAAAATCATTAGTGTTATTTTGGACATTTCTTGAAAATTAAAAGCAGTACAAGAAGTGACTGATTCAGAATCTGTGCTTGCTACGGAGTATTTTCTGGAATAAAAACAAACATAATAAGAATTTCTGCCTTTATATTCAAAGTTTTGATATGTAATGAATGCTAAGGAGAAGTGTATTTTCCAAGCATTATTAGAGATTTCAGTCACATATTGCATTTTAAAGAATGCCCAAAAGCCGAACCTCGATTTACAGTCGACAGTTTCAACAAACGACCCTTGGTGGAAAGGGTCTGCTTTTTCAGCTGGTTCTGCTGTTGAAGTTCAGAGAAACGGCTCATCCGTCTCTGGTTCAGGCATCTGGCAGATGGACAACAGCTTCAGCAGTCTCCAGTCCACTAAATACTTTCATATGACTTCCATATTCTGGAGCATCTGCTGGTTATCTTAACCAGGGTGTGTTTCTCTCTATTGTTGTTGTTTGGTTATTTTTATACACATATATCCTTTTTCCAGGTAACTTTACAAGATTTCTCTGGTTCAAGGGAAGACATATAAAAACCTGCAATGGAGCAAAAAAGCTTAGTGAATACCTATGAAAATCAGGCAAGCTGAAAAGAGCTTTTCATGTGCATAGTTGGAGTTAAAAGCTTACGCTTCAGCACAGCTGTAACATGCTCAGGAAATTAGCCATGAAAAAAAGGTGTCCACTGTCCCCACAGCTTTTCCAAAATGTTTTCTCTGCACATTCATTGCACGTACAGTACTGGATATAACACTTCATGCATTTCCCTCCCACTCAAACCTTCTGCTCCAGATAGGGTAAGATCTGCTGTACCCCTGGAAATTCACTTGCTGTGATTGACATGTCTCAGTTTTGCATTGGCTGCAATTTCACGCAGAAGACAACACAGAAAAGGCTGCTGTTTTGTGGAGTTAGTAGTGTCTGCTAATAATGAAGAGCTGGCGAATGAACCTTTTGAATCACCATTTGCTGTGAGCTGAGAAAGAGCCAAACTGTGTACTGAGGTATTAAAGGCACTTGATCAAACTTGAGGAAGCAGAGCTAGACTCATATGCATATTGTAATCAGGCAGGGGCAGAATAGTTGAGATCAGGAGACTCAGCAGTAAAATAAAGGAAAAAAACAAGGAGAGGTCAGCCTTGGTACGTGGCCTCTAGCAGACCACTCCTCTAGGAGCTGGCTGGAAATCAAGCTCTCCTTGTTTAATGTCTCAAATGTCAGTAAGGTTTCAAGCAGGCTTGTAGGGAAGGAGAAGCGTCAGAAGATCCCAATGTGTAAACATAAGGAGTCCTTCATCAAAATTTGCCATGAGGACAGAGAAACCAATGTTAGTGTTTTTGAAGTTTTCTCTGTTTTCTTTTTACTCTAAATATGACCAAACTGGCTGCTCTTTGAAGTATCCCAAAATCAAAATTTCAAGGGATTCCTTCTGCATGAACTCTGTGAGCTATGAAGTGAATGCTGGGGTGATGTGTTTCCTGTGGAAAAGGTGGGTGCCAAACACACTAACAAGTTTTGTTACCAGATTTGCCCTTCCTTAGGCTCCTTGCTACAACAAGTGAGCAAAAGCTGTTTGTAGAAGAACTGCCAGGAAAATAATACACACTTATGTCTTGGGAGCAACCAACATTTGGAATTGTGTGTTAAAAAAACTCAGTGTTTTATAATGCTCTTGTGACTTTAAGATGAAATAGTTCATGAAAGATGGCAATAGAAATGTCGTTCTTAGATGCTTGAAAGGGCAAAAGAAAACCTAGGTCAACTCAGATTGTGAAAATAAGTTAATATAGGGTTAACAAATACTGCAGCGTGTGAACTCTGCTGTTTGGATATATTGATATGCGCGTCTCTTTGTTTCCAGCTATATTTGGGCTTTCGTTTGCTTGCTTTAACACATTTTAGCTTTTCACCTGACCTATGAACTGTGAACTCTCACTTGGTCCATGATCTCATAAATTTTGGAAGCTAGTCCATAAATAACTGGGATGCAATCAGTTCACAGCAAAGCTGGTCTGAAGCATTTGAAGGGGGGAAAGCATTCAGATGACCTGCTTGTAAAACACCTTCACAAAACACTCCCACGTCACAGGTATGGCCTCTGCCTCTGAACAACCCGGCCTGATTTCATCTGTAGCGCAAATCAGTTTAAATTATATGACCCTTGCACAAAAATGTTAGTGTATTGTAATAGCAGACTTGCTCTGTCAAATCTCCAGAAGTTTCACACTGCCCAAGCTTGGCAAAAGGAGGCACTTTCAAGGCGTACTGGTACTGCAACACCGTCAGGTCACACATCCTATCCGCGCTGTACAGAGAGGAGTTCAGTGGAAAAACATTTCTCCCACTTTAATAGACACAATTTTTAAAGATGTGACCAGTCCCGTTCCCCGTCTGCTCCCTCTGCTGCTGTTAGAAAGGAAAGAGTTTTGCATTTTGGCTGTGGAAAGCAGGACGGACCTGCCTCTGGTATCTGCATCCTGTTGAATGAATTGGAGAAATACCGAGGGTGGGACTGAAAACTTCTTCTTTGTTCCAAGAGGCAAAAGTTATCCCATCAACATAAAGCTGCCAGTATCTGGAGAACATATTACAGTCACTGCACTCTTACTTGAAATGTCCCTTTTTTCCTTCTTCCTGGTGCTCAGAACTGATCTCTAATTAATGGTTTTGTCCAGTATTGAATCCTTTCACCAGCTAAATGATTTAAACCCTAAAACATTCCAAAATCAGCACTGAGTATTTCCACTGGAAAATAGCTGCTTCGTGATTAAGTATTTCTTTTAGAAGCCAGCTGAGCACTGTAGGCTGCACATATTTTCTTTTCATTTCAATTATTTGGTGTGATATTTATTCAGATTGAAAATGCCATTTTAATGTCTCCTCCTGATTCCTTTGATTTATCTTGCAGGGTGCTGAACTGATAATGAATTGGCACATGCTTGGGCCAGGAACACATTTTTTTCGAGGTACTTTGCCATCATAAGAACCAGAAACTGGCTTTTCCACATGCAATCTATTACTATTTTTAGCAGTAGTACCAAAGAATCAATGAGCTCTAAGCATGGCCAGGATCACACAGTGCTAAGCATCGTGGCAAAAATCCACACAAAAAATCCAACTGTAGATGATTCTACCCTTAGGAAATCAGAGGACAAGGGACAAGCCGCAACAGCTGCAATAGCAGCTTTTTAAGGCAGATGCCACCCTCCTAGGACCAGAGAAGATTTTTTTTCTCCTTTCTCAGAAGTTGAGTCCAATAGGACAGATGATGATTCAGGGTATTTCTCCCCAGCCAGGAAAAGCACGGAAGTGCTGGTGTGAAAACCGAGAATAAACACATAGAGGAAGCTCATCATGAGACATGGAATATGCTAGGGAAAAAAGCAGGTAGCTCACAAATGACCTGTGAAAAATTAAAAAAGATGTAGAAAGGAGGGATAAGGTAGAGGAGATAGACATCAATAGGCACAACAAGCTGAGTGAGGGGAATAAAAAGGCCACCTGCTGAGGCGCATGTAAGCAGGGCAGAGAGAGGAGTTTTCTGAAATGGAGGCAGGAGATGAGGCAAGTCCAGCCAATACTTCTGGCTGTGTAAATGATTAGGGTAAACTGTATCATGTGCACCCAAAATCTGCAGAGTTATCATCCTTACCTTAGGGACCTATTGGGCTTCTGGGAAACATCAGATCTGTGAGAAATGAATATCTCTACACATGCTCAGAAAACCTGATCCTTTCAGGAAGCACTTAATTTTGCTGTTTATGTGCAAAACAACTATGCAGCCTATCTGACATATTTTTAACAAGTGAAATATGTGCTGGATTACCATGCAGTTGTTTTGTTCATCTTATGTTGCTCAAGAGATTGGGGCTAATTGTGCAAATACCCAGGAAGTCAGCCCACATTTGGTTTAATGCACATACACTACACAGCAATGAGATGTTACGGAGGGTCACTGAAGATTTATAAGCGTGAAGAAACCCTTGATGAAAGGATAAAAACAATTTGCAAGGTAGAGCCAGTAGGTTTTTTTACATCAAGACTACTTGATGGCAACTGAGATGGCAACTCCCCAACAGAGAGAGAATATACAACAAATTAACTTGATAAAGATTTCTGGGAAGAAAAAAAGGACACATGGGCAAGAAGCAGAGTGAACAATATGCAAAATGTAACATACATACTTTGGATGTGAGGATCCAGAGACAGGCACAAGTTAAGGTAGCACTGACAGGTCAGGCCTGAGTGATAGTTACATTCACAGCGATGAAGAAATGAGGTAGCAGGAATGACACCAGAAGCGAAAAGCACTTTTAGCCCTGCTGAACCTGAGCTAACAATCCTCCATCCTTTTCTTAAATGGTTTAAATTGACCATTTGCATCCAAACGCTTGGACGCAATGGTGTGGCTTTGAGATGTACAGTACCAGGTGCTTCTGTGTGACCTGGGTAATCCTGCTGCTGCCAGAGCCTTCAGATGCAGATACGACACCCCGTTGTGCCATGGGAACAGGAGTTATTGCCGCTGGCAACATCTCGCAAGTGAGCATCCTACTGGTCAGCAGCCACAACACAAGACCTAGCAGATATAACAGTGCGGAGATCATAGACACACAGGATCATGGAGCAACGGAGGTTGGAAGGGACCCCAGAGACCTCTGTTCACAGCTCTGAGGTTAGACCAAGCTGCTCAGTCTTTGTGTCCAATCAGATATTGGGAAACTTCAAGGAATGCAGAGACAGAGTCCAAACTCTTCAGGCAACCTGGTCCAAGGTTTGGTTGCCCTAACGGGAAGGCTTCCTTGAGTCATTCAAAACAGATTTCATTCATTTTCTCATACTGAGTGATTTGTAACAAACTGCTACCCCAGCATCACCCTCGCCAACCTCTTTTCTGATCCTGACCCACAGGCTCTCTCCTAGTCTGGCATCTGTCACACAGAAGAGCTCCATACGTCTGAGGTGCTCCAGATGACAAGGCTTCCTTTTCGCAGAGGGCAACCCACCTTCTTGATTTTCTCTAACATTAGCACTGCAGAGCTCTTCCCCATCCATTGCAGCACACCAGCTGTGTGAGCTTCAGTCATTTCAAACCTCGTAAGGCTCCCTGTCTCACATATTTCCATGACGTTGTAGCTCCGTGACTGCACGTAATGCTCTAGTTCCTCTTGTACCTGCTGTGTCTTTTGTGGTTGAAAAGTGCCATAGAACCAACCTGGAATAGCAAACTGTACTTCCAGCTCAGGCAAGCTAATGTTGTCCTAGGCTTCTGTATTGATATCAACAGGACTATATTTATCTTGGGACACATCTTCCTCTCAAAATGCCAAAAGGCACAACTCATGCCTTCCTTGACTGATCGTTTAGCTCCTAGAGTTGCAGGGTAAGACTTCCTTTTCAAATCAGCCATTGACGATGCAGACAAGAACATCAAGTAACGCTTTTTGAAACAGATGTCAGGCATACGAGGTGACAAAGGCTGAAGTCAATTGGACAATCACAAATACACTTGGGAAAGACAGGAGAGTTGTTAGATTTCTGCTTGCTTTGCATGTCTCTGTGAAGCCTTCAATGAGCATCATATGCCATTAATTGCATGTAGCTGCTCAGGAAGAAGAAAACGATTCCAATTTTGCCTGAAATCCTCCTTGCTTGCCCTCCCAATGGAAGCCTTATTTTCAGAGTCTCCCTTGAGCTCAGAGCTGCCAATTTGGGGAGCGCCCTTTGACTGACAATTCTGCATTAGCAATTGCTCATTTCTGCCTTGCCTGTGATGCTACCTGAACCCCTTCGCCACAGAGCCATTGCAAGCCCAGCTGAGACCCAGATGCTCCAGCACGAAGAGCAATATCTGCCCCAGGAAGCTGGCACTCACCTCGCCTTCTGCGTACACATCTACTGTGTAAAAGGAGGGCCTTTGGCTGACGATGAGTATTCCTGGAGAGAAGATGCTAAGCCATGCCCTATCGTATGCATATCCCATGCTCTACTAATAACATTTACATAGGAAAGTAGAAAGATTTGCTCTTAACAGCCAAACTGGCCCACTCCCCAGGATGTAGTAAGCAGCATAGAGCTGTGACCTCCTAGTACAGTATACAGCACAAAGCTGGGAGGTCCATGCAAAGTGGGATGAAACGTTTCATGAGGAAACTTCAGCTTTTTTGATTTACAAATTAATGCAGTTCTATACCAAGCTTTAAATATCAGGGGCTTGATGCTTTAAAGCAGCTAGGTTTAAGAGAAATTATCCAAAAGAAATCTCCCTTTTGAGAAAATAAGTAGTGAATTTTAACTAGTTATTAGGCCTTTTTTAATGTGTCTCTAAGCAGTTTAACAAACATTCATTTTTGGTTTTTATCCATCTACTTTGGATTTATTTGTTATGTCAGTCAATAGGATAGCACTGGCTTGCATTCACGTGGCTGCTGCGTGCTTCTCTGCAAAAGCTCCATTTTAGCTCTCTATTTGTTAAGAATAACTAATAGGCACTAAAATGTAGTCTTATCCTGCAATAATGCTGCACTACAATGGGCTGCCCACAGAAATGCATGTGACATCCACATGAATTTTGAGCACATTCTCCGTGATTGGAATTTCCTCACTTGGATAATGGTAATGGAGGGAGGAACTAAAGAGGCATTTAGCATGGATTCATATTTGAATAATTCTGTGACTTTGGCAAACTATGAATAATTTAGTCACAAACTGGGACATTTTCTCAGCACAAAGGCACATTCAGCACAAGGATGGGAATGTCTGGCTTCTCGTGCTTCAACAACACGTCATCTCTCGCTGTGCAGGACATGGGGAAGCTCAGGCAGGTCTGAAACATTTTTGGTTGAATTTTCTTCAGATAGCAGGAAAGCAGATAATGTTTAATTTCAACACGTACAGCTTTATGTCTTAGGCATTCCAGAGAATGTTACTGTGCCATTCCTTTTGTTTTAGAAACACAATAGACGACACTGTAGAATTTCAAGTCATATATCAAAGTTCTTATAGTCCAATAGTCCATGGAAATAAAAGATAAATAACATGCTTAGTATGTTGCAAAGGGATATTTAAAAAATATCTACAATGCTAAGGCATAAGAAGGCAATTCAGACCTATTAAAGTTCTCCTTTCTCCTTTTCCAGGTATAATATATACTATTACAACCCTTTTTTTCAGGTCTTACATTTCTGTATTTATTGGCTATTCGTTCATTCTTTTCCCCACACGGTTTATTTAATCATTGGAGGAACCTCTAACAGGAAATGAGAGTAAATTTCAATATTAGAACAGTGAAGACATTCAGAATATCCCTAAAAAGTCATTTATTTGCTGTCTACAAATGCAGCTAAGCCAACATAATTCAGTCCAGATGATCCAAATGCATTGTGCAAAGCAGTGGCAAACGTTACAGCGCATAGGGGAAAATGCACATGAAATTTCAATCCGAACACGCAGCCGGTTTCACCGCGTACTTGCGTGCCCACTCCGTTAACTGCCCATTTCCACAGACCACAATTCAACGTAGGGCAGTTAAGGAGGCTACTGCACTCAGCTCTCGACTGCCGACACTGAACAAACAAAACTGCCTCAGATAGAAAGGCAGGAGACCCGGGACTCCAGAATAACAACTTACACCACATCCAACTTGGTACAAAACCGCTGGTGGATGTCGCTGCGGGCACCACTGCCTCAACTTCCCCAGAACAGGATGTGCCACTCGCACACAGATGTTCCCCAGGATATTCCCAGATCTGCTGACTTTCTCAGAACAAAACACCATGTTTCAATGTCCTGCTTTAAAAGCAGTTGTTCTCTAGTAAATACTGTCTTTCACCTAAATCTACAAACTGAAGGGTTTCCTCTTTAAAAAACAACCTTCACAATACTTGTTTTTATCAGAGAACAATATAGACGTTTAAGATCTGAAAATTCCAGCACTCACATTCTTACATTAATCTGGTTGCATCAGATACAAGAGCCCATCTCCCGAGGTCCTCTTTCCGTGTTCAGAGGGCTGGTCATGCCAACATCTAAGAGGGATTACACTGCCTAGTAGGTGGCTGCCTTCCTCCTCTTGCTGTGCCTCTGCTGTGCCAGCTGCCTTCTGCTGACAGGCCCAATAGCCTTCACCGTTGCCGGCACTGAAGATGAAAAGCGTAACACTGTTGTCCTCATTGGTCTTTTGAAGGAAAGATTTCTCCTAGCGAGAGGAAGGATGATGAAAAGCTTCATCCCATTCTTACTTCCCACCAAGATCCCAATAATATCAAATTCACTGGTTATATTTCCCTTCTCACTATTTCCAGGACACGCTTGGTCATCATTTATAGACCCATGTCTTCTTCTTACCGAGGAGATTATTCCCCCGTCATTCAAGACAGCTGGGGATGGTGGCCTTTAAGTGAAGTAGTTTGTCTCTCAAATGAATAAGGAACGTAAATATTCAAAACCATGGCAGAAAGGATAACATGAAAATCTTCTAAAGTTCAAAACTAAGGTAGAATGAGAAAGCAGAAGAATGGGAGTGAAAAATCAATGGCAGGAAATACCAATTCCAGTACTACTTTGCATTTACATGCTATATGCTAGAATATATGCTATATGCTATATATGCTATATGCTATATATGCTATATGCTCCCACATCTTCTGCCTCCTTCAAGCCAAAACGGAAAAAACTTTATTTTGCATCTGAAGAAATGAAGGTATGGAGAGGTCTTTTGTCCAGCCTCGACTGAAAAGCAATGGCTGAATAAAACTATTCAGAAATAGAACTGTTCCCAGAACCCCATTCCAACTTTTCTATAGCACTGCCTCTCTGCAGTGGCCAGCTCTAAAGAAAGAAGCAAAATAAACACTATTCTTTCAGTCTTTGCTGCTCACATGTGTTGAGAATCTGTTCACAGCTATTCACTGCCTTTGCCTCTTTCTTTCCTTCCCCAGTGTGTTCAACAGCCCGTGTCTGATTTTAAGAAAACATCAGGGATTTTTTTCTCGTGTTAAGAAAAATGCACATCTTTCCCATATTAAAAAAAAAAAGTAATGCAGGAGAGATTGGAACATAAGACAGTGAGACTCATAACATAACAAAAGTTCTGAATAATTAAAATTTGGGTGGGATAACTTTTAGCAGTACAATGAGCTGAATGTCATTAATATTTCAAGCTAGAAAGAGAAGAAAGAAGAAAAAAAAAAGGATGTGACTTGGTTTATGTCACTTGTCTCTTAATTTTGTAAGTGTGTGCATAGTTATGACAGTAACGAGAGCTGCCCATACATTCAAATTGTCTGTCTATGGAGCTGAAGGAAAAAAAAAAGAAAAGCATTCTTGTCACCCCTATATAAATTCCACCATCAATACATTTCTAACCCAAAAAATAGAAAGTCAAAGCCAAGTCAAAATACAAACTAATCATGAATGTATGAAAGATCTCACCATTAAAACTGGTAGGTCTAAAATAATGTGAGGTGCTGCTTTTAAGATTTAAATTCTTCCTCTCCATAAAGCATGCATTATCTTTCTGAGGTTAGCCAAGGAAGCTACTTTTGAAATTTGTCCACTACCTTATGATTTAAAAGGCATTAAATTCTTCTCTTGAAGCATTTTGCTTAGTTGCTTTTTCTCCATTAGACATTAATAATCCATAGAGTGTTATTCAAACGTGCACACAGGATGTATCTACGCTATCTCTGTACATAACCCCCACCCCTCTCAGCTCTATGTAAACAAGCTCCTGCAGCCTCCACTTTTCCATTTAAGGAACAGAACAAAAACAAAAGGCAGTCTTCTTTGCAAGGACTATTTTATAAATAGCTAATAAATGCCAACCTAATAGCACATAAACATAAAACCTTTGCTGTATGGACCAGTGCCATACAGTAGCTATTTCTGATCTGAACTCTCCTCTTGGCACCAGATGGAACAGAGGTGCTTATTATAATTGGCACAGGATACAATAGCATCACAGTTTAAAAGCAGCTCTGGTAAAAAAACGACCTAAGTGGCAAGGAAATAACGGGTCTTTTCCTAGAAGAGTCCATTTCTTTCTCAAATACTGCAATTAAGGCAGCTTTAGTGATTAGCACAGTGATGCACCTTCCTCTTCTCTTCCCCTGTGCTTCCCCTTTTCTTATTTTTCTTACCTTTCTCCCTCCTGCAAGGAGAAGAGCAGTACGGAGTTGCTCTCCAGAGACCCTCCACCACACACTGCCATATGGTTTTAATGTATAATGCATGAGAAACAGCATGAGTTGCAGCTGACTCAAAAGAGGAGCCACAGAGGTTGGGCTCAGGAGGCATTCTTCAATAATAATTAGAAAATCAAACAGCATTTTACTGCTCTTCTAGTCATTTCATTGCTACTTAATAACCGAGCCTCAAACACTCACAGGAAACAACATATTCTCTATTTTATGGCCTTCACAGTACAATGACTGGCCAAGCACTTTTCCTCCTTGCTGTTGGCTACGTGTGTGTTTTCCCCACATCCCTTGTTCATTTTGCGCCTGTGTCCCAAGAATGGCTTCAAAGTTCCTTATACAACTCATAGAGAGAGCGAAGCACCTGAGTTAGGTAATGCTTCATCCTGGATTGCTCTTTTTGGAGGTTCAGATATGCTGACCTGCCAGAATGTGATGGGCTATGTTGGGAAAACTAAATTCCTTCTCCCACAACCTGATCTGTGAAGTTTTGATGAAGTGCCCAAATTTGGCAGACTAGCCTCCATCTATGGTGGGCTCTAGTTCATCACAGACTCATTTATCTGCGAATACAATGAAAAGTTTGGAAGAGTCTAACTCAGCCAGTTTCTAGCAGAAGCAGATATGCACATCTTGGTTTCGTAGCTCTTTATAACAGAAGCCTTTCTTCCCTCCGTAGATGTCAGGTGCCAAGAACAAGAGCCTTCGCCTGCTTAGGCATCCTCGGAGACTACTGCAATATAAATGAAAAAGGATAACGCAAGCAATGTATTTCCACTGTTATATTAAAAATAAATAAAAATGCTGACAACCAGCAGGGTATCACTGTTGTCTTAGGGGACTTCCACACATATAGAGGGAAAAACACATCTGACAATGAGCTTCCTCAGGGACAATGATGTCTTCCTGTTCCAGGCAAATCCTAATTGGCCTCTGCAGGCTGCATTCCTCAGGTCTACCTCACGCTTTTGGCAGAGACTCTCTCACTGGCTCCATAATAATCCCCTCAGGCACTCTAGCTTTATATGCTGATGATACTCTCTGCCTCTTGCACCTCTGCTGTCCCTTAATTATGTTGCTTGAAGGCTCAACTTGATGGAAAAATGCATATAGTTGGAATGAAATATTAAAAATCCTAGTTCCATGCACTAAAAGCAGAAAATGTATCATTAAGGACACAGGGAAAAAAAAAAAAAAAAAAAAAGAAGACGGTCCATAAAGTAAAGAAAAAAAAACATATCACGGCTGTGACCCTTTCCCCAAAATGCTGAAGGCTCTGGAATAACTACACTTTGTTCCTGGAGATCTCTTTAGACTATTCTTTTACAATGATTTTTTAGATTTCCTGTCTTTCCACAGTGACATACTAAGGTCTTGGCTGATTTACAAAAGTAGTACTAGCCAGCAGGGTATGGCTGAAAGGTATCAGACAAGAAGCAACTGCTTCTAAATAACGTCAGGATCTGCACTATGACAGCAAGCTGACAGCTTCTTAGAAGTGCAAAAACCAACCCAGAGACTGACACTTAATTTTAGAATCCTGTATATGGCTTGTACCTAGGCGAACGGCTTGGGCGCAGCATTTCCCTCCCATGGGCACTAATCTAGATGTAACTAATGAAAGCAGATGTTTCAGGAACATCCCTCAGGATGCCCACAGAAGCTGCTCCCATGTAAATGTGGAGCAATATTATTTGGTCCTTCCTTCCTCTGCCAAAAAATGAGGCTGAGTTAGACAATGAAAAGGATATTAAAATAGGTTTCAACAGGTTCTTCTGGTGCGTACAAGGAAAGAGAGCTAGCAGAAAAATGAGATGCTGTACAACGCAGGTGAAGTAGAATCAAAACACAAATTAAGTGAAATTTTGTAAAGAAAGAAATAAAAAGAAAAAGGAGGAAGAATAGATCGGATAAAGACTATTTCCATTTCAGAGTTCCTAGGAATATATAAAATTAAAACTGGTTTATGCAATCAAAGATACGCAAAAGCAGCTAGGCAGCTACAGGCGCATTAGTTTGGATTCAGTAGTAGGCAGGCTGTAGAACTAGCTTCAAAGTTAGCAAGAATGGAATTAATGAAAAATGAGATAGAACATAAAAAGGTTTAATCCAAAGTTGATTGTGCCAGACCAATCCTCTTAATTTTTATGACAAAGTAGCTTATTTTCTATACCATGGCTTTGGTGATCTCATCTATATGTACCTAAGCAGTGTGTGTGGTACGTAGCACGTGAGGAGTAATAAGATATCCCCCCTCTCAAAACAGGCTTAGTAAAAGAAAAAAAAGTAAACAAAGTAAAAGAAAAAAAAAAGAACTGAAAGATGATCATGGAAGAGACTGAAAAGCAGAGGACAATCTTGCATGTATTTCTTCATCATGGTTGAAGTTTCATCAAGTTCTTTTAATGACAGGAGTAAAAGAGGTCCAGTTGCTATACAGAAAGACTGTGCAACCCTGAAGAGGACAGCTTTGCACTAATGTAGCCTTCCAAATAGGACAGTGATGGAAAACTTCAGCTATTGCCAAAAAAACTCAAAAGGTATCAAATAACCTGAATTAGGTCCTAGGACATAATATAGGGGTTCTTCTGTTTTGTTCCTTCTGAAGTGGCAGAAGGTTAACCCTCTTCTCCCTAAAGACCTGATTTTGCCATTTTATGTACCATCTAATGTCAACTGCAATTTCAAATGTGAGAGCTTATTTTGTCCTTGTCTAGTGCTGCAATATCATTATTAATTCTGTGCACTGCCAATCTATTTAGAACTTAAAATTACAAAAGATCCTAATTTGGAAACATCAACTGCCATACGCACTAGACATTAAAGTATCACAGGCATTTCTGGAGTTTTCCTTGGCAAACGTTATTTCTGCAATATTTTCTACTGAGTCCTCTGCGTAGAAGGTTTTTCTGTGTCGTGTTTGCTCCCTAATATTATACCTGTGTAGACATGTGAGTGAGAAGGAAATTTGGGAATGCTAAAATCCTGTATTTGAAGCAAGAAACAAACAAAAACAAACTTTAAAATTTCTAGATGTATTGTACTCCTTCTTTAACAACACAGTATTTTTCTTTACTAAGTTAGAAAATATTGATTTGATTCTTGTGTCCATGCATTACCGGATTAATTACTGATTATAGAATTTTCACATCTTCTCTTGTGTCTTCCAAAGATATCCCTGCAGCTACCTTAATAAGACTTCACCTTTATTTTCCAATTAGAAAATAAAGAAAGGAAAACCTTCGAAGAGAAATATATCTGAACTACTTTCACAAAACAAGTTTGGAACACAGGAAGTGCATATTGCAATCAAACTGCAACAACATATATGTTTTTCTTAAGTTTTTGGCTATCGACAAATCTTCATCATAATGGCTTACAGCCCAGACTGAAGGAGTAAGAGTCTCCGCAGATTTCATGAGTATGGGTGGTAAGTGCACAGTTTTTCTCTAAGCTCCCTCATGCGCTGAGAGAACCATATACAGATAAGCTCTAAATTACTAGTGAGACAACTACACTTGTAAGATGCAGTGCTGCAGTACCTTAGCCTAGGATTTCATTTTATGTTTTACCTGCAGTCCTACTCTTCTTACATAAGATTAATCTTGTAATAGCAGGACACTGAGGATGGAGATGAGCATTTGGGAAAATCTGGTACGTAACTCCGCTTCTGTAGGAAAATGTCCTGTAAACAAAAGCTTTGGGACACACCAATTTTTAAAAAGTCAATATGCTGTAGTGTTTATTTCATTTTCCTCTTAACAGTGTTATACTTGATTGGTTCAACTTACTAAATATTACTGTGATGAGCTTGCCATTGGCCCAAAGCAGCAAGAAAGAAGACTAGCTGATCACAACATTTAAACACTCATAAGAGGTTTCTTTTGTGACATGCTGGTAGACAGGATTTTGAGCATTTGAAAATCAGTTTGATACAGATATCAAAAACAGAATACGGAAACCAAAAAACTGTTGTGAAACCGTTGCTGTCCTCAGCTGCAATTTAGACATGAATACTATTATATTGCATGCAATGGATATTTTTTCTCAGTTAACATGAAATAGTTTCAAGAGTTTCCAAATCCAGTGCTAATTCTTTGGATTTATTTAGCTGATCATTTCTGTTTACTGCTTCTACTGTTTTCTTACTACTCTTAGTATCAGAAAAGCCCTTCAGATGTTGCAAAACAATTGATGGAAACAGTGCCATCTTAGTCTGTACAATTCTGGTCTAAAAAATATTAGAAAAAAACTGTGAAAGATACACACATATGAAGCCGTGCTCACCAATTAAGTACACACAACACACGTGTTTCTATAAAAGGTACACTTATTGTACTAGATTGTTTTCTTTTATTGCAAACTCCAGAAAACATGCATCTGCCTTCAGTTCTAAGACAGCATTTCTCTTTTGGAAAGCTGCTGCAGTTTCTTCTGTATTTGTAGTGTTTACTTTGAATCATTTTTAGACAAAGGTTAGGTTTCTAGCTAACCAAGAACCAGATACTCTACTGAAACTCCCAAAAGAGAAGACTGATCTTGTGCTGTTTCATTAACACTCAGAGTCAGGTCTCTCATCTCTTTCTGACAGAAATTGCCCTACAGGAATCCAGTTGGTAGAACAAGTGGAAAGAAAGGAGGACCTGTGTAGCCAATAGTTTGAATTAATTTTGAATTATTATTTTTTAAATTGTTTCAGTCCTTCCTTCACTGAAGATGTGTTCTCCAAAGTAACAAATTTAAAATACTTTGTACATGTGTTATGTAGAAAATTTATTAAAACAATAACTGAAAACCATTGTTGTATCAAAAAAAGACACCTAAGTGTATATTTACTTCCTCTGCACTAAAACAACAGGCAAATAATGAGAGACTGACACATGTCCTCAATCTATGCCTAAATTTCAGCTGCCTGTTCTAAATAGAATTAATGTGGAAACAAGAGAATGAGGCCAGGATCGTATTTTTGAGACAATTCATGAGATTTTGCGCCCAGTGATACAGATTGTACAGTGTAGTCTTGATATTCCAAATCCAAATCCAATTCCAAATCTTTCTCTTCCTACTACTGATTGTTCTAACACGTGTCTACACTTAAATTGGAAAGCTAAAAACAAGATACTATAAGGTTTTTGTCCTGTTTCTTATGGACTTTCATCTTACATTTTGGACCCATTAAACCAACTATACCAATTTTTCCAGATCATTTTTAATGTGACTCCTATTCTTCAGTAATCTTGCAGCCCCACTTAGCTTAGTAATTGCACACTTCCTAAGTGCACTCCCTAGGATGCACCTGCATGCTAATAAAAATGAAATGATTATTGAAAACATTGAACAGAGGCAAACCCCCAAGAGCCTCTACCAGGATCAACACTGTATATATTTACTCCATTTGAAGAACCACTGAAAACTGAAAAATGGTCTAGATATAGTTTCTGAATAGTATAATTTCATATAGACTCTGGTGCTTTTTTTTTCTCATGAGAAAGAAATGAGATAATGTCAAAACCCATGTGTAAATCAGAATATATGACATTTACTGTTCTTTCCCTATCAGAAGTTCTGCTATAATAGCATGGAGGAAAATTAGTTTCTTTTAACCTGATTTGTTCTTGTCAAATCTGAGTTATCAGATACTAATCTCTTTTTCTTCTTTCTGGTAGATTCTACAAGTTGAGCATTCTTCCAGTAACTGAAGTTAACCAGGTGGGTGCAGAGTTCACGCATTTCGCTTCCTGCCACTGAAACCTCCATGATCTCAGTCCTCTGGCCTCTTTCAGCTCCATGTGTGCTCGCTCTCTCTCCAAATAATCTAATTTATATTTTTGTGGGATCAGCTGTCATTTCTAAATTGATGATTTACAAAACGCATTTGCCCATTCAAACCACTTCACCCACGACCCGCTCTTATCATTACCTTTCTTTTTAATAATTGATTTTGGATGTCTTGGCATCATTACTAAATTCAGCAAAATAATCCTGTAAAAGTGCTGTAACAAGCAGAAGCTTACCAAGGACAAGGGGTCAAGCGCAATGAGAGGGAATTCACTCATTCTTACTGAGATACAAATTGGCTCATTGGTGAAACCCATCAAATTTATTCATTTGTAGTTGGGAAGCATCTCCACAGAAAAGGTCTTACTAAACATCCATCAAAGAACAGACTTTGTTTTAAATAACTGAAGACATAATCTTATGCAAACTCTACACAACACAGGCCCTGCATATGTGGTATATCAATTCTACGTAAAATTTAAGAACGTCTTTAATTTTATGCTCAAGAAAAAGAATGAGTCAACTCTACACTGCTAACAGCGGCAGGGAAAACAACTCTGCCACTCTTCAAATCAACAGACAATTTTCTCCAGGAAAGCCATTCCTTTCCCAAACCTGTCATTTTAATCTCACACCAAAGGTCAGTTCCAGTACCTCGGCCTATTGATTTGTCTCTTGAAATGGGGACAGGGGTCCCGTGCGGGACCTCAGGTTGCGGCTGTGCCTTGTTTCGCAGCTCAATCCGGGGCTCCCTGAACTCAGTGCTGACTGAGTAAAAACTTCCCTCAAGTGCCAGAAGTCAAAGTATCAACTAACTCACATTCCTCCTCAAACAATGCTGTTTCCCCCCATCTTTACATCATTATTTTTCTTATTAAACCTTACCAGTCCCCATCATCCACAAATTCATCAAATTGCATCTGTTATCTCTTTAGACTATCCTCAAACTCTACTTTTCTCTCCATCTCTTTTGATAATATACCTATATTGACATGTACATATATATGTGTTCCACATTTGCACCTTCATTATCTCCCTTATTTCTCACATACCTCCTCCTTACAGTCATTCTAAATGAAAATTTTCTCAGAATTCAACTTATATCTGCATTAGGTTTCCACAGCGCACAGTTTTTAAGCATAGGATCAATAGTTCCTCATTTTCTACAAATAAAGCACAACTGATAAAATATTACAGTTTAATACAGAAGGCAGAACTCCACTCACATCATTTTTTGTGTTTGCATCCATGGCCAGGCTAGAAGCAAGGGAGAAATTTTTGTCTCTCTTTTCTCTTCCTATTTAATATCTTCCGGCAAGCTCTCTCATCATTCAGAAGTGGGAACACAGTGATTTACTTCCTTGTACAGCAGTTACACACTAGGATTTTATTCCTTATTCATTTTCCTTCTTATCCTGCAGTCTCTTCTGGTGCTTCTGCCTCTCTCTACTTTCTAACAATTCTGGTGTCCATTGACTCCAGTCAGAGTACTTTTTTACCATAAAGATTCAGCTGTCATCTGAGATTCATTTAATCCTACCCCCCTACCTTTTTTTGGTGGTGGTGAGGAGAGGGAGTTATGAATTCTTTGTGAACAGACTGGTTATTTTTACAGATTTGTCACTGCAAATCAGTTCATTCAAGTTTCCTTCAAGCACACTGATGAACTACTATTCCCACAGAGACCTTGCTATTTATTTACAAGGACCATTGCTTGACTACAGACACCAATTTGGGCATCAGTTTGCTGTGTAACTAATCCTGTTACTGCTTCTGTTCCCTGCCTGGATGACTGGAGATTTTCCTGAACAGGATCTCAGGATGAACAGTCCACTTTGGTTTCACAGAAGCACAGAAAAATGCAACTTCCTTGCAGGCCTCCAGGTCCAGGCTCCCACTTAAAGCAGGGATGGCTTTAAAGGTCCACTGGGCTTGCTCGGGGCCCAGTTGAGTTTTGAATTTCTCCAAGGATGCAGGTTCCACAGCCTGTTGCCCTGCTTAGCCATCCTCCCAGGGACACTTTTT